>NW_028189125.1:0-36420 GCF_054131305.1 Coturnix japonica | reverse complement strand
CCCCCCCGTGGCCATGGAGGAGCTGAGCCGCTCTGAGGTGTGTGGGATGCTGCGCCAGGAGCTGAGCGGGGAGGAAGATTTCCTACAGCCCCACGTCTTCATCATCTTCGGGGCATCGGTACGGGGGGGGGGGGCAATTAATGGGGGTAATTAGGGGGGTGTGGGGGGCAATTAAGGGGGTAATTAAGGGGGGTGGGGGGCAATTGGGGGGTGAAGGGGGCAATTGGGGCGGGATATAGGGGGAATAGAGCAGCCTGCAGCCCCATATGTTCATCATCTTCGGGGCCTCGGTACGGGGGGGGTAATTAGGGGGGTAATTAGGGGGCTGGGGGGCAATTAAGGGGGTAATTAGGGGGCTGGGGGGCAATTGGGGGGTGGAGGGGGCAATTGGGGGGGGGAATAGGGGGGGAAAAGAGCAGCCTGCAGCCCCACATCTTCATGATCTTTGGGGCCTCGGTATGGGGGGGGGGGCAATTAATGGGGGTAATTAGGGAGGTGGGGGGCAATTAAGGGGGTAATTAGGGGCATGGGGGGCAATTAAGGGGGTAATTAGGGGGCTGGGGGGCAATTAAGGGGGCTGGGGGGCAATTGGGGGGGGGAATAGAGCAGCCTACAGCCCCACGTCTTCATCATCTTCGGGGCCTCGGTATGGGGGGGGGGGGGCAATTAATGGGGGTAATTAGGGGGCTGGGGGGCAATTAAGGGGGTGGGGGGCAATTGGGGGGGTAATTAGGGGCATGGGGGGCAATTGAGGGAGGATATAGGGGGAATAGAGCAGCCTGCAGCCCCACGTCTTCATCATCTTCGGGGCATCGGTACGGGGGGGGGGGCAATTAATGGGGGTAATTAGGGGGGTGTGGGGCAATTATGGGGGTAGTTAGGGGGCTGGGGGGGCCTGGGGGGCAATTGAGGGGGTAATTAGGGGGCTGTGGGGCAATTATGGGGGATATAGGGGGGGAATAGAGCAGCCTGCAGCCCCACGTCTTCATCATCTTCGGGGCATCGGTATGGGGGGGGGGGCAATTAATGGGGGTAATTAGGGGCACGGGGGGCAATTAAGGGGGTAATTAGGGGGGTGGGGGGCAATTAAGGGGGCTGGGGGGCAATTGGGGGGGGATATAGGGGGGGGAATAGAGCAGCCTGCAGCCCCACGTCTTCATCATCTTCGGGGCATCGGTACGGGGGGGGGGCAATTAATGGGGGTAATTAGGGGCATGGGGGGTAATTAAGGGGGTAATTAGGGGGGTGGGGGGCAATTAAGGGGGCTGGGGGGCAATTGGGGGGGGATATAGGGGGGGAATAGAGCAGCCTGCAGCCCCACGTCTTCATCATCTTCGGGGCATCGGTACGGGGGGGGGGCAATTAATGGGGGTAATTAGGGGCATGGGGGGTAATTAAGGGGGTAATTAAGGGGGTGGGGGGCAATTAAGGGTGCTGGGGGGCAATTAGGGGGGTAATTAGGGGCATGGGGGGCAATTGAGGGGGGATATAGGGGGAATAGAGCAGCCTGCATCCCCACGTCTTCATCATCTTTGGGGCCTTGGTATGGAGAGGGGGGGGCAATTGGGGGGGTAATTAGGGGCATGGGGGGCAATTAAGGGGGCTGGGGGGCAATTGGGGGGGTAACTGGGGGGGAAATAGGGGGGTGAAGGGGGGAAATGGAGGAGCAGATTGAGGGTGGGGGGCAAATGGGGCGGTGGGGGGAAGTAGGGGGGCAAATAGGGGAGTGAGGGGCAATTGGGGGGGTAATTAGGGGGCTGGGGGGCAATTAAGGGGGCTGGGGGGCATTTGGGGGGTAATTAGGGGGGTGGGGGGGCAATTGGGGTGGTAACTGGAGTGTGGGTGGCAATTGGGGGGGCAAATAGGGTTGTGGGGGGAAAATGGGGGGAAATAGGGGGGCAGATAAGGGCAATAGGGGGACAAAAGGGGGCAAATAGGGGCAATGGGGTGGCAAATAGGGGGGCAAATAGGGGATAGAGGGGGGCAAATAGGGGTGTGGGGGGGTAAAATGGGGGCAAATAGGGGCAGTGGGGGGGCAGAAAGGGGGGCAGATAGAGGGCAGATGGAGATGAGGGGCAAATAGGGGCAATAAGGGGATAAATATGGGGTGTGGGGGAGGTAAAAGTGGACAAATAGGGGCAGTGGGGGGCACATAGGGGCAAGTAGGGGCAGTAGGGGGGCAAATAGTGGGGAAGGGGGGGCAAATAGGGGCAGTTATGGGGCAAATATGGGATGTGGGGGGGTAAATATGGGTGTGGGGGGGGCAAAAGTGGGCAAATAGGGGATCAAATAGGGGCAATTAGGGGGCAAAAGGGGACAAATAGAGACAGTAGGGGGGCAAATAGTGGCAGTTATGGGGCAAATAGGGGTTTTGGGGGGGCAAATAGGGGCAAATAGGGACAGTTGGGGGGCAAATAAGGGGTAAAGAGGGGTGTGGGGGGGGCAAATAGGGCTGGGGGGGCAAATAGGGGCAGTAATGGGGCAAATAGGGGCAGTTATGGGGCAAATATGGGGTGGGTGGGTAAATAGGGGCAGTAAGGGGGCAAATAGGGGCAGATATGGGGCAGATAGGGGCAGTTATGGGGCAAACATGGGGTGTGGGGGGCAAATAGGGGCAGATATGGGGCAGTTATGGGGCAGATAGGGGCAGTTATGGGGCAAATAGGGGCAGTAATGGGGCAGATAGGGGCAGTTATGGGGCAAATAGGGGCAGTTATGGGGCAGATATGGGGCAGATATGGGGCAAATAGGGGCAGATATGGGGCAAATAGGGGCAGATATGGGGCAAATAGGGGCAGTTATGGGGCAGATATGGAGCAGTTATGGGGCAAATAGTGGCAGTTATGGGGCAGATATGGGGCAGTTATGGGGCAGATATGGGGTGTGGGGGGCAAATAGGGGCAGATATGGGGCAAATAGGGGCAGTTATGGGGCAAATAGGGGCAGTTATGGGGCAGATATGGGGTGGGGGGGCAAATAGGGGCAGTTATGGGGCAATAAGGGGGCAAATATGGGGTGGGGGGGTAAATGTGGGGCAAATAGGGGCAGTTATGGGGCAGATAGGGGCAGTTATGGGGCAGATATGGGGTGGGGGGGCAAATAGGGGCAGTTATGGGGCAAATAGGGACAGTAGGGGGCAAATATGGGGTGGGGGGGCAAATAGGGGCAGTTATGGGGCAAATAGGGGCAGATATGGGGCAGATATGGGGCAAACATGGGGTGTGTGGGGGGCAAATATTGGGTGGGGGGGCAAATAGTGGGGCAAATAGGGGCAGTTATGGGGCAGATATGGGGTGTGGGGGGCAAATAGGGGCAGTTATGGGGCAAATAGGGGCAGTTATGGGGCAGATATGGGGTGTGGGGGGCAAATAGGGGCAGTTATGGGGCAAATAGGGGCAGTTATGGGGCAAATAGGGGCAGTTATGGGGCAAATAGGGGCAGTTATGGGGCAAATATGGGGTGGGTGGGTAAATAGGGGCAGTAAGGGGGCAAATAGGGGCAGTAATGGGGCAAATAGGGGCAGTTATGGGGCAAATAGGGGCAGTAATGGGGCAAATAGGGGCAGTTATGGGGCAGATAGGGGCAGTTATGGGGCAGATATGGGGCAGATATGGGGCGGGGGGGCAAATAGGGGCAGATATGGGGCAGATAGGGGCAGTTATGGGGCAGATATGGGGTGTGGGGGGCAAATAGGGGCAGATATGGGGCAGATAGGGGCAGTTATGGGGCAAATAAGGGCAGTAGGGGGCAAATATGGGGTGGGGGGGCAAATAGGGGCAGCAAGGGGGCAAATAGGGGGGCAAATAGGGGCAGTAATGGGGCAAATAGGGGCAGTTATGGGGCAAATAGGGGCAGTTATGGGGCAAATAGGGGCAGTTATGGGGCAGATAGGGGCAGTAATGGGGCAAATAGGGGCAGTTATGGGGCAAATAGGGGCAGTTATGGGGCAGATATGGGGCAAACATGGGGTGTGGGGGGGGCAAATATGGGGTGGGGGGGCAAATAGGGGGGCAAATAGGGGCAGTAATGGGGCAAATAGGGGCAGATATGGGGCAAATAGGGGCAGTTATGGGGCAGATGGGGCAGTTATGGGGCAAATAGGGGCAGATATGGGGCAAATAGGGGCAGTTATGGGGCAGATATGGGGTGGGGGGGCAAATAGGGGCAGTTATGGGGCAATAAGGGGGCAAATATGGGGTGGGGGGGTAAATGTGGGGCAAATAGGGGCAGTTATGGGGCAGATAAGGGCAGTTATGGGGCAGTAAGGGGGCAAATATGGGGTGGGGGGGTAAATGTGGGGCAAATAGGGGCAGTTATGGGGCAGATAAGGGCAGTTATGGGGCAGTTATGGGGCAGATATGGGGTGGGGGGGCAAATAGGGGCAGTTATGGGGCAAATAGGGACAGTAGGGGGCAAATATGGGGTGGGGGGGCAAATAGGGGCAGTTATGGGGCAAATAGGGGCAGTTATGGGGCAGATATGGGGCAAACATGGGGTGTGTGGGGGGCAAATATGGGGTGGGGGGGCAAATAGTGGGGCAAATAGGGGCAGTTATGGGGCAGATATGGGGTGTGGGGGGCAAATAGGGGCAGATATGGGGCAGATAGGGGCAGTTATGGGGCAGATATGGGGCAGTTATGGGGCAGATATGGGGCGGGGGGGTAAATGTGGGGTGGGGGGGGGCAAATGGGGCCCTATGGGGCTGGAATGAGGAAGTTCCCCCCCCCTCCCCCCCCTTGGAGCGGCCGCGCCCTCGTTACCCAACGTGTTAATTAATCCCGGCCTCGTTAACGAGTCACCCTGACTCAGCACTTTATTAAGGGGGGGGGGGGGGGGGGTAATTAAGGCTTAATTAAGTGGGTCGAAGGGGGTAATTAAGGGGGTTGAGGGGGGTAATTAAGTTTGAAGGGGGTAATTAAGTTAATTAAGGGGGTTAATTAATGAATGGGGGGTGATGGACTTAATTAAAGGGGGGAATTAATTAATGGTTGCAGGGGGATCTGGCGAGGAAGAAGATTTACCCCACGTTATGGTAGGGGCAATGGGGGGCAATGGGGGGTATATGGGGTGCTATGGGGCGCTATGGGGTCCTATGGGGTGGTATGGGGTCCTATGGGGTGCTATAGGGTGCTATGGGGCGCTGTGGGGTGCTATGGGGCGCTATGGGGTTTATGGGGTGCCATATGGGGTTTATAGGGTGCTATGGGGTCCTATGGGGTGCTATAGGGTGCTATGGGGCGCTATGGGGTCCTATGGGGTCCTATGGGGTGCTATGGGGCGCTATGGGGTCCTATGGGGTCCTATGGGGCGCTATGGGGTCCTATGGGGTCCTATGGGGTCCTATGGGGTGCTATGGGGCGCTATGGGGCGCTATGGGGTCCTATGGGGTGCTATGGGGTCCTATGGGGTGCTGTGGGGTGCTGTGGGGTGCTATGGGGCGCTATGGGGTGCTATGGGGTCCTATGGGGTGCTATGGGGCGCTATGGGGGGCCATATGGGGTTTATAGGGTGCTATGGGGTCCTATGGGGTGCTATGGGGCGCTATGGGGTTTATGGGGTGCCATATGGGGTTCATAGGGTGCTATGGGGTCCTATGGGGTGCTATAGGGTGCTATGGGGAGCTATGGGGTGCCATATGGGGTTTATAGGGTGCTATAGGGTGCTATGGGGTGCCATATGGGGTTTATAGGGTGCTATGGGGCGCTATGGGGTCCTATGGGATTTATAGGGTGCTATGGGGCGCTATGGGGTGCCATATGGGGTTTATAGGGTGCTATGGGGTGCTATAGGGTGCTATGATGCACTGTGGGGTCCTATGGGGTGCTATGGGGTGCTGTGGGGTGCTATGGGGCGCTATGGGGTCCTATGGGGTGCTGTGGGGCGCTATGGGGTCCTATGGGGTCCTATGGGGTGCTATGGGGTGGTATGGGGTCCTATGGGGTGCTATGGGGTGCTATGGGGTCCTATGGGGTGCTGTGGGGTGCTATGGGGTGCTATGGGGCGCTATGGGGTCCTATGGGGTGCTATGGGGTGCTATGGGGTCCTATGGGGTGCTATGGGGCGCTATGGGGTCCTATGGGGTGCTATAGGGTGCTATGGGGTGCTATGGGGCGCTATGGGGTCCTATGGGGTGCTATGGGGTCCTATGGGGTCCTATGGGGTGCTGTGGGGTGCTGTGGGGTGCTATGGGGCGCTATGGGGTCCTATGGGGTGCTGTGGGGTGCTATGGGGTCCTATGGGGTGCTATGGGGTCCTATGGGGTGCTGTGGGGTGCTATGGGGCGCTATGGGGTCCTATGGGGTGCTATGGGGTCCTATGGGGTGCTGTGGGGTGCTATGGGGTGCTATGGGGTGCTATGGGGCGCTATGGGGTCCTATGGGGTGCTATGGGGCGCTATGGGGCGCTATGGGGTCCTATGGGGTGCTATGGGGTCCTATGGGGTGCTGTGGGGTGCTATGGGGCGCTATGGGGTCCTATGGGGTGCTATGGGGTCCTATGGGGTGCTGTGGGGTGCTATGGGGTGCTATGGGGTGCTATGGGGCGCTATGGGGTCCTATGGGGTGCTATGGGGCGCTATGGGGTGCTATAGGGTGCTATGGGGCGCTATGGGGTGCCATATGGGGTTTATAGGGTGCTATGGGGTTTATGGGGGGTAATGGGGTTTATAGGGTGCTATGGGGTGCTGTATGGGGTTTGTAGGGTGCTATGGGGCGCTATGGGGTGGTATGGGGTGCTGTGGGGCGCTATGGGGTCCTATGGGATTTATAGGGTGCTATGGGGCGCTATGGGGTCATATGGGGTGCTATGGGGCGCTATGGGGTGCTGTGGGGCGCTATGGGGTGCCATATGGGGTTTATAGGGTGCTATGGGGTGCTATAGGGTGCTATGGGGTGCCATATGGGGTTTATAGGATGCTATGGGGTGCTGTGGGGTGCTATGGGGTGCCCTATGGGGTTTATAGGGTGCTATGGGGTGCTGTGGGGTCCTATGGGGTTTATAGGGTGCTATGGGGCGCTATGGGGTCCTATGGGGCGCTATGGGGTGCTATGGGGCGCTATGGGGGGCCATATGGGGTTTATAGGGTCCTATGGGGTGTTGTGGGGTGCTATGGGGCGCTGTGGGGCCATATGGGGTTTATAGGGTGCTATGGGGCGCTATGAGGTCCTATGGGGTGCTGTGGGGTGCTATGGGGCGCTATGGGGTCCTATGGGGTGCTATAGGGTGCTATGGGGTGCTATGGGGCCATATGGGGTGCTATGGGGCGCTATGGGGTGCCACATGGGGTTTATAGGGTGCTATGGGGCGCTATGGGGTGGTATGGGGCGCTGTGGGGTGCTATGGGGCCATATGGGGTGCTATGGGGTGCTATGGGGCGCTATGGGGTCCTATGGGGTGCTGTGGGGCGCTATGGGGTCCTATGGGGTGCTATAGGGTGCTATGGGGCGCTATGGGGTGCCATATGGGGTTTGTAGGGTGCTATGGGGCGCTATGGGGTGCTATGGGGTCCTATGGGGTGCTATAGGGTGCTATGGGGCGCTATGGGGTGCTATGGGGCGCTGTGGGGCGCTATGGGGTCCTATGGGGTGCTATAGGGTGCTATGGGGCGCTATGGGGGGCCATATCGGGTTTATAGGGTGCTATAGGGTGCTATGGGGTCCTATGGGGTGCTATAGGGTGCTATGGGGCGCTATGGGGTGCTATGGGGCGCTGTGGGGCCATATGGGGTTTATAGGGTGCTATGGAGCGCTATGAGGTCCTATGGGGTGCTGTGGGGTGCTATGGGGCGCTATGGGGTCCTATGGGGTCCTATGGGGTGCTGTGGGGTGCTGTGGGGTGCTATGGGGCGCTGTGGGGTGCTATGGGGTTTATAGGGTGCTATGGGGTTTATGGGGTGCCCTATGGGGTGCTATGGGGCGCTATGGGGTGCCATATGGGGTTTATAGGGTGCTATGGGGTGCTGTGGGTTGCTATGGGGTCCTATGGGATTTATAGGGTGCTATGGGGCGCTATGGGGAGCCATATGGGGTTTATAGGGTCCTATGGGGTTTATGGGGTGCCCTATGGGGTTTATAGGGTGCTATGGGGCGCTATGGGGTGCTATGGGGGGCTATGGGGGGCCATATGGGGTTTATAGGGTGCTATGGGGTGCTATGGGGTCCTATGGGGTGCTATAGGGTGCTATGGGGTGCTGTGGGGTGCTATGGGGCGCTATGGGGTGCTATGGGGCGCTATGGGGGGCCATATGGGGTTTATAGGGTCCTATGGGGTGTTGTGGGGTGCTATGGGGCGCTGTGGGGCCATATGGGGTTTATAGGGTGCTATGGGGCGCTATGAGGTGCTATGGGGTGCTGTGGGGTGCTATGGGGCGCTATGGGGTCCTATGGGGTCCTATGGGGTGCTATGGGGTCCTATGGGGTGCTGTGGGGCGCTATGGGGTGCTATGGGGCGCTATGGGGTCCTATGGGGCGCTATGAGGTGCCCTATGGGGTTTATAGGGTGCTATGGGGTTTAAAGGGTGCTATGGGGTGCTATGGGGCGCTATGGGGCGCTATGGGGTCCTATGGGGCGCTATGGGGTGCTATGGGGCGCTATGGGGCGCTATGGGGTCCTATGGGGCGCTATGAGGTGCCCTATGGGGTTTATAGGGTGCTATGGGGTTTAAAGGGTGCTATGGGGTGCTATGGGGTGCTATGGGGCGCTATGGGGTCCTATGGGGTGCTGTGGGGTGCTATGGGGTGCTATGGGGCGCTATGGGGTCCTATGGGGTGCTATGGGGCGCTATGGGGTGCTATGGGGTCCTATGGGGCGCTATGGGGTGCCATATGGGGTTTATAGGGCGCTATGGGGTGCTATGGGGCGCTATGGGGTGCTGTGGGGCGCTATGGGGGGCCATATCGGGTTTATAGGGTGCTATGGGGTCCTATGGGGTGCTGTGGGGTGCTATGGGGTGCTATGGGGTTCCATATGGGGTTTACAGGGCGCTATGGGGCGCTATGGGGCGCTATGGGGTCCTATGGGGTGCTGTGGGGCGCTGTGGGGTGCTATGGGGCGCTATGGGGTCCTATGGGGTGCTGTGGGGCGCTGTGGGGTCCTATGGGGTGCTATGGGGTGCCCTATGGGGTTTATAGGGTGCTATGGGGTGCTGTGGGGTCCTATGGGGTTTATAGGGTGATATGGGGCGCTATGGGGTCCTATGGGGCGCTATGGGGTGCTATGGGGCGCTATGGGGGGCCATATGGGGTTTATAGGGTCCTATGGGGTGTTGTGGGGTGCTATGGGGCGCTGTGGGGCCATATGGGGTTTATAGGGCGCTATGGGGCGCTATGAGGTCCTATGGGGTGCTGTGGGGTGCTATGGGGCGCTATGGGGTCCTATGGGGTGCTATAGGGTGCTATGGGGTGCTATGGGGCCATATGGGGTGCTATGGGGCGCTATGGGGTGCCACATGGGGTTTATAGGGTGCTATTGGGCACTATGGGGTGCTATGGGGTGCTGTGGGGTGCTATGGGGTGCTATGGGGTTCCATATGGGGTTTACAGGGCGCTATGGGGCGCTATGGGGCGCTATGGGGTCCTATGGGGTGCTGTGGGGCGCTGTGGGGTGCTATGGGGCGCTATGGGGTGCTCTGGGGTGCTCTGGGGTGCTCTG
The DNA here is from genome assembly GCF_054131305.1 of Coturnix japonica. NCBI lineage: Eukaryota > Metazoa > Chordata > Aves > Galliformes > Phasianidae > Coturnix > Coturnix japonica. The sequence continues at coordinate 26,772 of NW_028189125.1, read as the reverse complement.
GGGTGCTATGGGGCGCTATGGGGTCCTATGGGGTGCTATGGGGCGCTATGGGGCGCTATGGGGTCCTATGGGGTGCTGTGGGGCGCTGTGGGGTGCTATGGGGCACTATGGGGTTTATGGGGTGCCATATGGGGTTTATAGGGTGCTATGGGGTGCTATAGGGTGCTATGATGCACTGTGGGATGCTATGGGGCGCTATGGGGTTCTATGGGGTGCTATAGGGCGCTATGGGGTTTATGGGGTGCCATATGGGGTTTATAGGGTGCTATGGGGTCCTATGGGGTGCTATAGAGTGCTATGGGGCGCTATGGGATGCCATATGGTGTTTATTAGGAGCTATGGGGTGCTATAGGGTGCTATGGGGCGCTATGGGGGGCCATATGGGGTTTATAGGGCGCTATGGGGCGCTATGGGGTGCTATGGGGCGCTATGGGGTGCTATGGGGCGCTATGGGGCGCTATGGGGCGCTATGGGGTGCTGTATGGGATTAATGGGGTCCCTATAGGTGGCTGTTCCGGGATGGGTGCTACATATGGGGCACTATGGGGCGCTATGGGGTGCTATGGGGCGCTATGGGGTGCCATATGGGGTTTATAGGGCGCTATGGGGTGCTATGGGGCGCTATGGGGCGCTATGGGGTGCTGTATGGGATTAATGGGGTCCCTATAGGTGGCTGTTCCGGGATGGGTGCTATGGGATGCCATATGGTGCCCTATGGGATGCCCTATGGGGTTTATAGGGTGCTATGGGGTGCTATGGGGCGCTATGGGGCGCTATGGGGTGCTATGGGGTGCTATGGGGTGCTATGGGGCGCTATGGGGTGCCATATGGGGTTTGTAGGGTGCTATGGGGCGCTATGGGGTGGTATGGGGCGCTGTGGGGTGCTATGGGGTTTATAGGGTGCTATGGGGCGCTATGGGGGGCCATATGGGGTTTATAGGGTGCTATGGGGCGCTATGGGGTGCTGTGGAGTGCTATGGGGCGCTATGGGGGGCCATATGGGGTTTATAGGGTCCTATGGGGTGTTGTGGGGTGCTATGGGGCGCTATGGGGCCATATGGGGTTTATAGGGTGCTATGGGGTGCTATGGGGTCCTATGGGGTGCTATAGGGTGCTATGGGGTGCTGTGGGGTGCTATGGGGTGCTATGGGGTGCCATATGGGGTTTATAGGGCGCTATGGGGCATTATGGGGTGCTGTGAGGTGCCATATGGGGTTTATAGGGTGCTATGGGGTGCTGCGCGGTGCTATGGGGTGCTATAGGGTGTTATGGGGTGCTATGGAGTGCCCTATGGGGTTTATAGGGTGCTATGGGGCGCTGTGCGGTGCTGTGGGGTCCTATGGGGTGCTATAGGGCACTATGGGGTGCTATGGGGCGCTATGGGGCGCTATGGGGCGCTCTATGGGATTAATGGGGTCTATGGGGTCCCTATAGGTGGCTGTTCCGGGATGGGTGCTATGGGGTGCCATATGGGGCCATATAGGGTGCCCTATGGTGTTTATAGGGTGCTATGGGGCGCCATAAGGGTGCTATGGGGCGCTATGGGGCGCTATGGGGTGCTGTATGGGATTAATGGGGTCTATGGGGTCCCTATAGGTGGCTGTTCCGGGATGGGTGCTATGGGATGCCCTATGGGGTTTATAGGGTGCTATGGGGCGCTATGGGGCGCTATGGGGCGCTATGGGGCGCTGTATGGGATTAATGGGGTCTATGGGGTCCCTATAGGTGGCTGTTCTGGGATGGGTGCTATGGGATGCCCTATGTGGTTTATAGGGAGCTATGGGGCGCTATGAGGCGCTATGGGGCACTATGGGGCACTATGGGGTGCTATGGGGCGCTATGGGGCGCTATGGGGTGCTGTATGGGATTAATGGGGTCTATGGGGTCCCTATAGGTGGCTGTTCCGGGATGGGTGCTATGGGATGCCATATGAGGCCCTATAGAGTGCCCTATGGGGCACTATGGGGTGCTATGGGGCGCTATGGGGTGCTATGGGGCGCTATGGGGCGCTATGGGGCACTATGGGGCGCTGTATGGGATTAATGGGGTCTATGGGGCCCCTATAGGTGGCTGTTCCGGGATGGGTGCTATGGGGTGCCATATGGTGCCCTATAGGGTGCCATATGGGGTCTATAGGGTGCTATGGGGCACTATGGGGTGCTATGGGGCACTATGGGGTGCTATGGGGCGCTGTATGGGATTAATGGGGTCTATGGGGTCCCTATAGGTGGCTGTTCCGGGATGGGTGCTATGGGATGCCATATGGGGCCCTATAGGGTGCCATATGGGGTTTATAGGGCGCTATGGGGCACTATGGGGTGCTATGGGGCACTATGGGGCGCTGTATGGGATTAATGGGGTCTATGGGGTCCCTATAGGTGGCTGTTCCGGGACGGGCTCCTGCCGGAGCAGCTGTGGGTTGTGGGGTTTGCACGGACCCCGTTAACGGTGCCACAGCTCCGGGAAATGGTGCTGCCCCATATGAAGGTGAGACCCATAACTGACCCCATAACTGACCCCATAACTGACCCCATAACCCCATAACTGACCCCATAACTGACCCCATAACCCCATAACTGACCCCATAACCCCATAACTGACCCCGTAACCCCATAACCCTATAAGTCACCCCATAACTGACCCCATAACCCCATAACCCTATAAGTCACCCCATAACTGACCCCATAAGTGACCCTGTAACCCTATAAGTCACCCCATAACTGACCCCATAAGTGACCCCATAACCCCATAAGTCACCCCATAACTGACCCCATAACTGACCCCATAACCCCATAAGTCACCCCATAACTGACCCCATAACCCCATAACTGACCCCATAACTGACCCCAATACCCCATAACTGACCCCATAAGTGACCCCATAACCCCATAACTGACCCCATAAGTGAGCCTATAACCCCATAACTGACCCCATAAGTGACCCCATAACCCCATAACTGACCCCATAACCCTATAAGTCACCCCATAAGTGACCCTGTAACCCCATAACTGACCCCATAAGTGACCCTGTAACCCCATAACTGACCCCGTAACCCCATAAGTCACCCCATAACTGACCCCATAAGTGAGCCTACAACCCCATAACTGACCCCATAACCCTATAAGTCACCCCATAAGTGACCCTGTAACCCCATAACTGACCCCGTAACCCCATAACTGACCCCATAACCCCATAACCCCATAACTGACCCCATAACCCCATAAGTCACCCCATAACTGACCCCATAACCCCATAACTGACCCCATAACCCCATAACTGACCCCATAAGTGAGCCTGTAACCCCATAAGTGACCCTGTAACCCCATAAGTGACCCCATAACCCCATAACTGACCCCATAACTGACCCCGTAACCCCATAACTGACCCCATAACTGACCCCGTAACTGACCCCATAAGTCACCCCATAACTGACCCTGTAACCCCATAACTGACCCCATAAGTCACCCCATAACTGACCCTGTAACCCCATAACTGACCCCATAAGTCACCCCATAACTGACCCCGTAACCCCATAACTGACCCCATAAGTGACCCTGTAACCCCATAACTGACCCCATAACCCCATAACTGACCCCATAAGTGAGCCTACAACCCCATAACTGACCCCATAACCGACCCCATAACCCCATAAGTCACCCCATAAGTGACCCTGTAACCCCATAACTGACCCCATAAGTGACCCCGTAACCCCATAACTGACCCCGTAACCCCATAACTGACCCCATAAGTGAGCCTACAACCCCATAAGTGACCCTGTAACCCCATAACTGACCCCATAAGTGAGCCTATAACCCCATAAGTGACCCCGTAACCCCATAACTGACCCCATAACTGACCCCATAACTGACCCCATAACTGACCCCGTAACCCCATAACTGACCCCATAAGTCACCCCATAACTGACCCCATAACCCTATAAGTCACCCCATAAGTGACCCTGTAACCCCATAACTGACCCCATAAGTGAGCCTCTAACCCCATAAGTGAGCCCACAACCCCATAACTGACCCCATAAGTGACCCTATAACCCCATAACTGACCCCATAACTGACCCTTTAACCCCATAAGTGAAACCATAGCCCCATAAGTGACCCTATAACCCCATAAGTGACCCCATAAGTGACCCCATAAATGACCCCACAACCCCATAAGTGACCCCATAACCCCATAAGCGAACCCATAACCCCACAAGTGACCTTATAGCCCCATAAGTGTCTCCATAAGTGACCCCGTAGCCCCACAACTGACCCCATAACGCCATAGGTGACCCCATACCGACCCCATATTGACCCATATTGACCCCATAACCCCATACTGACCCCATTGTAACCCCATACCGACCCCATATTGACCCCATAACCCCATACTGACCCCATTGTAACCCCATACTGACCCCATAGCCCCTAACTGGCCCCATATTGACCCTATATGACCCCATATGACCCCATACTGACCCCATACTGACCCTATAACCCATAATGACCCCATATTGGTCCCATATTGACCCCATAACCCCATATTAACCCCATATCAACCCCATACTGACCCCATATTGACCCCATACCCCCATTACTGACCCCATAACCCCATATTGGCCCCATATTGACCCCATATTGGCCCCATATTAACCCCATATTGACCCCATATTGGCCCCATATTAACCCCATAACCCCATATTGAGGCCATATTGACCCCATACCCCATATTAACCCCATATTGACCCCATTACCCCATATTGACCCCATAACCCCATATTGACCCTATATTAACCTCATATTGGCCCCATATTGACCCCATAACCCCATATTAACCCCATATTGGCCCCATATTAACCCCATAACCCCATATTGGCCCCATATTGACCCCATACTGACCCCATAACCCCATATTGGCCCCATATTAACCCCATAACCCCATATTGGCCCCATATTGACCCCATACTGACCCCATAACCCCATATTGACCCCATATTGGCCCCATATTAACCCCATAACCCCATATTGGCCCCATATTGACCCCATACTGACCCCATAACCCCATATTGACCCCATATTGGCCCCATATTAACCCCATAACCCCATATTGGCCCCATATAGGCCCCATATTGACGCCATATTAACCCCATAACCCCATATTGAGGCCATATTGACCCCATATTAACCCCATATTGGCCTCATATTGACCCCATAACCCCATATTGGCCCCATATTGGCCCCATATTAACCCCATAACCCCATATTAACCCCATATTGGCCCCATATTGACCCCATATTGGCCCCATATTAACCCCATAACCCCATATTGACCCCATATTGGCCCCATATTGACCCCATACCCCCATATTAACCCCATATCAACCCCATACTGACCCCATATTGACCCCATACCCCCATTACTGACCCCATAACCCCATATTGACCCCATAACCCCATATTGACCCCATAACCCCATATTGGCCCCATATTGACCCCATATTGGCCCCATATTAACCCCATAACCCCATATTGAGGCCATATTGACCCCATACCCCATATTAACCCCATATTGACCCCATAACCCCATATTGAGGCCATATGGCCCCATATCAACCCCATAACCCCATATTGGCCCCATATTGACCCATATTGACCCCATATGGCCCCATATCAACCCCATAGCCCCATATTGACCCCATATGACCCCATATTGGCCCCATATTGACCCCATATTGACCCCATACCCCCATATTAACCCCATATTGGCCCCATATTGACTCCATACTGACCCCATAACCTCATATTGACCCCATATGGCCCCATATTAACCCCATAACCCCATATTGAGGCCATATTGACCCCATATTAACCCCATATTGGCCCCATATTGGCCCCATATTAACCCCATAACCCCATATTGGCCCCATATTGACCCATATTGACCCCATATGGCCCCATATCAATCCCATAGCCCCATATTGACCCCATATGACCCCATATTGACCCCATACCGCCGCCATATTGACCCCATAACCCCATATTGGCCCCATATTGACCCCATATTGAGGCCATATTAACCCCATAACCCCATATTGACCCAATATTGGCCCCATATTAACCCCATAACCCCATATTGACCCCATATTGGCCCCATATTAACCCCATAACCCCATATTGGCCCCATATAGGCCCCATATTGACGCCATATTAACCCCATAACCCCATATTGACCCCATATTGAGGCCATATTAACCCCATAACCCCATATTGACCCAATATTGGCCCCATATTAACCCCATAACCCCATATTGACCCCATATTGGCCCCATATTAACCCCATAACCCCATATTGGCCCCATATAGGCCCCATATTGACGCCATATTAACCCCATAACCCCATATTGAGGCCATATTGAGGCCATATTGACCCCATATTGGCCCCATATTGACCCCATAACCCCATATTGGCCCCATATTAACCCCATAACCCCATATTGACCCCATATGGCCCCATATCAACCCCATAGCCCCATATTGACCCCATAACCCCATATTGGCCCCATATTAACCCCATATTAACCCCATATTAACCCCATATTGGCCCCATATTGACGCCATATTGCCCCCCCCACCGCCGCCATCTTGCCCCCCTTGGCGCCCCTTCCCCGTTGCCCAGGTGACCCCGTCGGACACGCCCCTTTTGGAGGACTTCCTGTCTCGTTTGAGTTTCGTTTCCGGTCAATATGGCGACCCGGAAGATTTCCGGAAGTTAGATGATCACGTGGTTGCTCTGCCGGGCGGAAGTCGAGCTCATCGGATCTTCTATCTCGCTTTACCTCCAAGTCTCTATGGCACCGTCAGCACCAACATCCGGCACCGCTGCATGGGGGGCGGGTACGGGGGGGGGGGGGCGTTATAATGGGGGTCTATGGGGGGATTGGGGCCCTATAGCCCCCTATATCACCCCATAGCCCCCCATACCCCCCTATAGCCCCCCTATAACCCCCCATATCCCCCCATATCTGCCTCATATCCCCCCTATATCCCCCTATATAAGCCCATATCCCCCCTATATCCCCCTATATAAGTCCATATCCCCCCTATATCCCCCTATATAAGCCCATATCCCCCCTATATCCCCCTATATAAGCCCATATATCCCCCTATATCCCCCTATATAAGCCCATATCCTCCCTATATCCCCCCTATAACCCCCTATATCCCCCTATATAAGCCCATATCCCCCCTATATCCCCCTATATAAGCCCATATCCCCCCTATATCCCCCCCTATATCCCTTTATACCCCCCATATCCCACTATAACCCCCCATATCCCCCCATATCTGCCCCATATCCCCCCTATATCCCCCTATATAAGTCCATATCCCCCCCTATATCCCTTTATACTCCCCATATCCCCCTATAACCACCCATAGCCCCCCCATATCTGCCCCATATCCCCCCTATATCCCCCTATATAAGCCCATATCCCCCCTATATCCCCCTATGTAAGCCCATATCCCCCTATATCCCCCTATATAAGCCCATATCCCCCTTATATCCCCCTATATAAGCCCATATCCCCCCTATATCCCCCTATATAAGCCCATATATCCCCCTATATCCCCCTATATAAGCCCATATCCCCCCTATATCCCCCTATGTAAGCCCATATTCCCCCTATATCCCCCTATATAAGCCCATATCCCCCTTATATCCCCCTATATAAGCCCATATCCCCCCTATATCCCCCTATATAAGCCCATATCCCCCTATATCCCCCTATATAAGCCCATATCCCCCCTATATCCCCCAATATCTGCCCTATATCCCCCCTATATCCCCCTATATAAGTCCATATCCCCCCCATATCCCCCCTATATCCCCCTATATGACCCTATATCCCCCCTATGTCCCCCCATATCCCCCCCCATATTGCCCTATATCCCCTATATACCCCCTACACTCCCTATATCCCCTATATATCCCCTATATCCCCCCATATACCCCCCATATACTGCCCTATAACCCCGCATATCCCCCCATATCACCCCATATTCCCTCTATAACCTTCCATATTACCCCTATATACTTCTGTGTGCCCCTATATCCCTCTTATAACCCCCTATATGACCCTATATCCCCCCTATGCTGCTCTATATCCCCCCATATCCCCCCTATATCCCTTTATATCCCCCCATATCTGCCCCATACCCCCCTATATCCCCTCATACCCCCCCTATATCCCCCCTATAACCCCCTATATCCCCCCATATCCCCCCCTATATTGCCCTATATCCCCTATATACCCCCGTATATCCCCTATACCCCCCTATATCCCCCCATATCCCCCCTATATCCCCCTATATCCCCCCATATACCCCCTATATCCCCCCATATCCCCCCCATATCCCCCCCATATCCCCCTATATACCCCCCATATCCCCCCTATATCCCCTATACATCCCCTATATACCCCCCATATCCCCCCTATACCCCCTATATACCCCCTATATCCCCTATATACCCCAGTTGGACCCGCCTCATAGTGGAGAAGCCGTTTGGTCGGGACTCGGCGTCGTCGCAGGAGCTGACGGAGCAACTGAGCGCGTTGTTCAGGGAGGAGCAGCTCTATAGGATGGACCATTACCTGGGCAAGGAGATGGTGCAGAGCCTTATGGTATTGAGGTATGGTATCCCATAATAACCCTATGGGGATATATAGGGATATATGGCCCCATAACTGACCATTACCTGGGCAAGGAGATGGTGCAGAGCCTCATGGTATTGAGGTATAACCCTATAGTGATCCTATGGGCATCCCATAATAACCCTATGGGGATATATGGGAGTATATGGGGGTATAGTGATCCTATGGGGGTATATGGGGATATATGGCCCCATAACTGACCATTACCTGGGCAAGGAGATGGTGCAGAGCCTTATGGTATTGAGGTATGGCATCCCATAATAACCTCATAATAACCCTATGGGGGTATATGGGGTTGTAGTGATCCTATGGGGAGATATGGCCCCATAACTGACCATTACCTGGGCAAGGAGATGGTGCAGAGCCTCATGGTATTGAGGTATGGCATCCCATAATAACCCTATAGGGATCCTATGGGGGTATATGGGGATATAGAGAGCCTATGGGCATCCCATAATAACCCTATGGGGGTATATGGGGATATATGGCCCCATAATAACCCATAACTGACCATTACCTGGGCAAGGAGATGGTGCAGAGCCTTATGGTATTGAGGTATGGCATCCCATAATAACCTCATAATAACCCTATGGGGGTATATGGGGTTGTAGTGATCCTATGGGGAGATATGGCCCCATAACTGACCATTACCTGGGCAAGGAGATGGTGCAGAGCCTCATGGTATTGAGGTATGGCATCCCATAATAACCCTATAGGGATCCTATGGGGGTATATGGGGATATAGAGAGCCTATGGGCATCCCATAATAACCCTATGGGGGTATATGGGGATATATGGCCCCATAATAACCCATAACTGACCATTACCTGGGCAAGGAGATGGTGCAGAGCCTTATGGTGTTACGGTATGGCATCCCATAATAACCCTATAGTGATCCTATGGGGGTATAGTGATCCTATGGGCATCCCATAATAACCCTATGGGGATATATGGGGTATATGGCCCCATAACTGACCATTACCTGGGCAAGGAGATGGTGCAGAGCCTCATGGTGTTACGGTATGGCATCCCATAATAACCCTATAGTGATCCTATGGGGGTATAGTGATCCTATGGGCATCCCATAATAACCCTATGGGGATATATGGGGTATATGGCCCCATAACTGACCATTACCTGGGCAAGGAGATGGTGCAGAGCCTCATGGTGTTAAGGTATCCCATAATAACCCTATGGGCATCCCATAATGATCCTATGGGGGTATATGGGGATATAGAGAGCCTATGGGGATATATGACCCCATAACTGACCATTACCTGGGCAAGGAGATGGTGCAGAGCCTCATGGTATTGAGGTATAACCCTATAGTGATCCTATGGGCATCCCATAATAACCCTATGGGGGTATAGAGAGCCTATGGGGGTATATGGCCCCATAATAACCCATAACTGACCATTACCTGGGCAAGGAGATGGTGCAGAGCCTTATGGTGCTCAGGTATGGCATCCCATAATGATCCTATGGGGGTATATGGGGATATATGGGGGTATAGTGATCCTATGGGGGTATATGGGGAGATATGGCCCCATAACTGACCATTACCTGGGCAAGGAGATGGTGCAGAGCCTCATGGTCTTAAGGTATCCCATAATAACCCTATAGTGATCCTATGGGCATCCCATAATAACCCTATAGTGATCCTATGGGCATCCCATAATAACCCTATAGTGATCCTATGGGCATCCCATAATAACCCTATAGTGAGCCTATGGGCATCCCATAATAACCCTATAGTGATCCTATGGGCATCCCATAATAACCCTATAGGGATCCTATGGGGGTATATAGGGATATAGAGAGCCTATGGGGGTATATGGCCCCATAACTGACCATTACCTGGGCAAGGAGATGGTGCAGAGCCTCATGGTCTTAAGGTATCCCATAATAACCCTATAGAGAGCCTATGGGGGTATAGTGATCCTATGGGGGTATATGGGGGTATATGGCCCCATAACTGACCATTACCTGGGCAAGGAGATGGTGCAGAGCCTCATGGTGCTCAGGTATGGCATCCCATAATGATCCTATGGGGGTATATGGGGATATATGGGGGTATAGTGATCCTGTGGGGGTATATGGGGATATATGGGGTTATAGTGATCCTATGGGGATATATGGGGATATATGGGGTTATAGTGATCCTGTGGGGGTATATAGGGATATATGGGGTTATAGTGATCCTATGGGGGTATATGGGGTATATGGCCCCATAATAACCCATAACTGACCATTACCTGGGCAAGGAGATGGTGCAGAGCCTCATGGTGTTAAGGTATCCCATAATAACCCTATAGGGATCCTATGGGCATCCCATAATGACCCTATGGGGATCCTATGGGCATCCCATAATGACCCTATGGGGATATATGGCCCCATAACTGACCATTACCTGAGCAAGGAGATGGTGCAGAGCCTCATGGTGCTCAGGTATCCCATAATAACCCTATAGTGATCCTATAATGATCCTATGGGGTTATAGTCATCCTATGGGCATCCCATAATAACCCTATGGGCATCCCATAATGATCCCATAATAACCCTATAGTGAGCCTATGGGGGTATATGGGGATATATGGCCCCATAACTGACCATTACCTGGGCAAGGGGATGGTGCAGAGCCTTATGGTGCTCAGGTATCCCATAATAACCCTATAGTGATCCTATGGGCATCCCATAATGATCCCATAATAACCCCATATGGGTTATGGGTCCCTATGTTCCCTATGGTGACCCCATATGGGTTATGGGTCCCTATGTTCCCTATGGTGACCCCATATGGGTTATGGGTCCCTATGTTCCCTATGGTGACCCCATATGGGTTATGGGTCCATATGTTCCCTATGGTGACCCCATATGGGTTATGGGTCCCTATGTTCCCTATGTGTGACCCCATATGGGTTATGGGTCCCTATGTTCCCTATGGTCACCCCATATGGGTTATGGGTCCCTATGTTCCCTATGGTGACCCCATATGGGTTATGGGTCCCTATGTTCCCTATGTGTGACCCCATATGGGTTATGGGTCCCTATGTTCCCTATGGTGACCCCATATGGGTTATGGGTCCCTATGTTCCCTATGGTGACCCCATATGGGTTATGGGTCCCTATGTTCCCTATGGTGACCCCATATGGGTTATGGGTCCCTATGTTCCCTATGGTGACCCCATATGGGTTATGGGTCCCTATGTTCCCTATGGTGACCCCATATGGGTTATGGGTCCCTATGTTCCCTATGGTGACCCCATATGGGTTATGGGTCCCTATGTTCCCTATGGTGACCCCATATGGGTTATGGGTCCCTATGTTCCCTATGGTGACCCCATATGGGTTATGGGTCCCTATGTTCCCTATGTGTGACCCCATATGGGTCATGGATCCATATGGTCAGTTATGGGTCACCCCACAAGTTGTGGGTCCATATGTTCCCTATGGGTCACCCCATAAGCTGTGGGTCCATATGGTCCTTATGGGTCACCCCATAACTTGTGGGTCCATATGGTCCCTTATGGGTCAGCCCCATATGAGGTCAGTTATGGGGCAGCCCCACGTGAGGTCAGTTATGGGGCAGCCCCATATGAGGTCAGTTATGGGTCAGCCCCATATGAGGTCAGTTATGGGTCAGCCCCATATGAGGTCAGTTATGGGGCAGCCCCATATGAGGTCAGTTATGGGGCAGCCCCATATGAGGTCAGTTATGGGTCAGCCTCATATGAGGTCAGTTATGGGGCAGCCCCACATGAGGTCAGTTATGGGGCAGCCCCATATGAGGTCAGTTATGGGGCAGCCCCATATGAGGTCAGTTATGGGGCAGCCCCATATGAGGTCAGTTATGGGGCAGCCCCATATGAGGTCAGTTATGGGGCAGCCCCATATGAGGTCAGTTATGGGGCAGCCCCATATGAGGTCAGTTATGGGGCAGCCCCATATGAGGTCAGTTATGGGGCAGCCCCATATGAGGTCAGTTATGGGGCAGCCCCATATGAGGTCAGTTATGGGGCAGCCCCATATGAGGTCAGTTATGGGGCAGCCCCATATGAGGTCAGTTATGGGGCAGCCCCATATGAGGTCAGTTATGGGGCAGCCCCCATATGAGGTCAGTTATGGGGCAGCCCCACATGAGGTCAGTTATGGGGCAGCCCCACATGAGGTCAGTTATGGGGCAGCCCCATATGAGGTCAGTTATGGGGCAGCCCCACATGAGGTCAGTTATGGGGCAGCCCCACATGAGGTCAGTTATGGGGCAGCCCCACATGAGGTCAGTTATGGGGCAGCCCCACATGAGGTCAGTTATGGGGCAGCCCCATATGAGGTCAGTTATGGGGCAGCCCCACATGAGGTCAGTTATGGGGCAGCCCCATATGAGGTCAGTTATGGGGCAGCCCCATATGAGGTCAGTTATGGGGCAGCCCCATATGAGGTCAGTTATGGGGCAGCCCCATATGAGGTCAGTTATGGGGCAGCCCCATATGAGGTCAGTTATGGGGCAGCCCCATAAGCCGTGTGTCCATATGGGTGACCCCATAAGCTGTAGGTCCATATGTTCCCTTATAGGTCACCCCATAAGCTGTGGGTCAATGCTATAGGTCCATATGGTCCCTTATGGGGCAGCCCCATATGAGGTCAGTTATGGGGCAGCCCCATATGAGGTCAGTTATGGGGCAGCCCCATAAGCCGTGTGTCCATATGGGTGATCCCATAAGCTGTAGGTCCATATGGTCCCTTATGGTCACCCCATAAGCTGTGGGTCAATGCTATGGTTCCATATGTTCCCTTATGGGTCAGCCCCATATGAGGTCAGTTATGGGGCAGCCCCATATGAGGTCAGTTATGGGGCAGCCCCATATGAGGTCAGTTGTGGGTCAGCCCCATATGAGGTCAGTTATGGGTCAGCCCCATATGAGGTCAGTTATGGGGCAGCCCCATATGAGGTCAGTTATGGGTCAGCCTCATATGAGGTCAGTTATGGGGCAGCCCCATATGAGGTCAGTTATGGGGCAGCCCCATATGAGGTCAGTTATGGGGCAGCCCCATATGAGGTCAGTTATGGGTCAGCCCCATATGAGGTCAGTTATGGGTCAGCCCCATATGAGGTCAGTTATGGGTCAGCCCCATATGAGGTCAGTTATGGGGCAGCCCCATATGAGGTCAGTTATGGGGCAGCCCCATATGAGGTCAGTTATGGGGCAGCCCCACATGAGCTCAGTTATGGGGCAGCCCCATATGAGGTCAGTTATGGGGCAGCCCCATATGAGCTCAGTTATGGGGCAGCCCCATATGAGGTCAGTTATGGGGCAGCCCCATATGAGCTCAGTTATGGGGCAGCCCCATATGAGGTCAGTTATGGGGCAGCCCCATATGAGCTCAGTTATGGGGCAGCCCCATAAGCCGTCTATGGGTTTAGGTTCGGGAACCGGATCTTCGGCCCCATTTGGAACCGTGACAACGTGGCCGTGGTGCTGCTCACCTTCAAGGAGCCCTTTGGGACCGAGGGCCGGGGGGGGTACTTCGATGGCTTCGGCATTATAAGGTATGGGGGTTGCTATGGGGCTATAGGGGGTTATAGGGGGTTATAGGGGGTTATAGGGGGATCTATGGGGTTATAGGGGGTTCTATGGGGTTGTTATGGGGATCTATGGGGTTGTTATGGGGATCTATGGGGATCTATGGGGTTGGGATGGGGCTATAGGGGGATCTATGGGGTTATAGGGGGATCTATGGGGTTATAGGGGGTTATAGGGGGTTGTTATGGGGTTATAGGGGGATCTATGGGGCTGTAGGGGGTTATAGGGGGATCTATGGGGTTCTATGGGGTTGGGATGGGGCTATAGGGGGTTATGGGGTTATAGGGGGATCTATGGGGTTCTATGGGGTTGGGATGGGGCTATAGGGGGTTATGGGGTTCTATGGGGTTCTATGGGGTTGGGATGGGGCTATAGGGGGATCTATGGGGTTCTATGGGGTTCTATGGGGTTGGGATGGGGTTATAGGGGGTTCTATGGGGTTGGGATGGGGTTATAGGGGCTCTATGGGGTTGGGATGGGGCTATAGGGGGATCTATGGGGTTGGGATGGGGTTATAGGGGGATCTATGGGGTTGGGATGGGGCTATAGGGGGTTATGGGGTTATAGGGGGTTATAGGGGGATCTATGGGGCTGTAGGGGGTTATAGGGGGATCTATGGGGTTCTATGGGGTTGGGATGGGGCTATAGGGGGTTATGGGGTTATAGGGGGATCTATGGGGTTCTATGGGGTTGGGATGGGGCTATAGGGGGTTATGGGGTTCTATGGGGTTCTATGGGGTTGGGATGGGGCTATAGGGGGATCTATGGGGTTCTATGGGGTTCTATGGGGTTGGGATGGGGTTATAGGGGGTTCTATGGGGTTGGGATGGGGTTATAGGGGCTCTATGGGGTTGGGATGGGGCTATAGGGGGATCTATGGGGTTGGGATGGGGTTATAGGGGGATCTATGGGGTTGGGATGGGGCTATAGGGGGTTATGGGGTTATAGGGGGTTCTATGGGGTTGGGATGGGGCTATAGGGGGATCTATGGGGTTATAGGGGGTTATAGGGGGATCTATGGGGTTATAGGGGGTTGTTATGGGGATCTATGGGGTTATAGGGGGTTATAGGGGGATCTGTGGGGTTATAGGGGGTTATAGGGGGATCTGTGGGGTTATAGGGGGTTATAGGGGGATCTGTGGGGTTAGAGGGGGTTATAGGGGGATCTATGGGGTTATAGGGGGTTATAGGGGGATCTGTGGGGTTATAGGGGGTTATAGGGGGATCTGTGGGGTTATAGGGGGATCTGTGGGGTTAGAGGGGGTTATAGGGGGATCTATGGGGTTATAGGGGGTTATAGGGGGATCTATGGGGTTATAGGGGGTTATAGGGGGATCTGTGGGGTTATAGGGGGTTATAGGGGGATCTATGGGGTTATAGAGGGATCTGTGGGGTTATAGGGGGTTATAGGGGGATCTATGGGGTTATAGAGGGATCTGTGGGGTTATAGGGGGTTATAGGGGGATCTATGGGGTTCTATGGGGTTGGGATGGGGCTATAGGGGGATCTATGGGGTTATAGGGGGTTATAGGGGGATCTATGGGGTTCTATGGGGTTGGGATGGGGCTATAGGGGGTTATGGGGTTATAGGGGGTTGTTATGGGGTTATAGGGGGTTCTATGGGGTTGTTATGGGGATCTATGGGGTTGTTATGGGGATCTATGGGGATCTATGGGGTTGGGATGGGGCTATAGGGGGATCTATGGGGTTATAGGGGGATCTATGGGGTTATAGGGGGTTATAGGGGGTTGTTATGGGGTTATAGGGGGATCTATGGGGCTGTAGGGGGTTATAGGGGGATCTATGGGGTTCTATGGGGTTGGGATGGGGCTATAGGGGGTTATGGGGTTATAGGGGGATCTATGGGGTTCTATGGGGTTGGGATGGGGCTATAGGGGGTTATGGGGTTCTATGGGGTTCTATGGGGTTGGGATGGGGCTATAGGGGGATCTATGGGGTTCTATGGGGTTCTATGGGGTTGGGATGGGGTTATAGGGGGTTCTATGGGGTTGGGATGGGGTTATAGGGGCTCTATGGGGTTGGGATGGGGCTATAGGGGGATCTATGGGGTTGGGATGGGGTTATAGGGGGATCTATGGGGTTGGGATGGGGCTATAGGGGGTTATGGGGTTATAGGGGGTTATAGGGGGATCTATGGGGTTATAGGGGGTTCTATGGGGTTATAGGGGGTTCTATGGGGTTCTATGGGGTTCTATGGGGTTGGGATGGGGCTATAGGGGGATCTATGGGGTTATAGGGGGTTCTATGGGGTTGGGATGGGGTTATAGGGGGTTGGGATGGGGCTATAGGGGGTTGTTATGGGGTTATAGGGGGTTGTTATGGGGTTATAGGGGGTTATAGGGGGTTATAGGGGGATCTATGGGGTTCTATGGGGTTGGGATGGGGCTATAGGGGGATCTATGGGGTTGGGATGGGGCTATAGGGGGATCTATGGGGTTCTATGGGGTTGGGATGGGGCTATAGGGGGTTATGGGGTTATAGGGGGTTCTATGGGGTTGGGATGGGGCTATAGGGGGATCTATGGGGTTATAGGGGGTTCTATGGGGTTATAGGGGGTTATAGGGGGATCTATGGGGTTATAGGGGGTTATAGGGGGTTCTATGGGGTTATAGGGGGTTATAGGGGGATCTATGGGGTTATAGGGGGTTATAGGGGGATCTATGGGGTTATAGGGGGTTGTTATGGGGATCTATGGGGTTATAGGGGGATCTATGGGGTTATAGGGGGTCATAGGGGGTTCTATGGGGTTGTTATGGGGATCTATGGGGTTGTTATGGGGATCTATGGGGATCTATGGGGTTGGGATGGGGCTATAGGGGGATCTATGGGGTTGTTATGGGGTTATAGGGGGATCTATGGGGTTATAGGGGGTTGTTATGGGGGTCTATGGGGTTCGTATGGGGCTATAGGGGGTTGTTATGGGGTTGGGATGGGGTTCTATGGGGTTACTATGGGGTTCTATGGGGTTCTATGGGGTTGGGATGGGGTTATAGGGGGTTATGGGGTTATATGGGGTTCTATAGGGTGTTATGGGGATCTATAGGGTTGTTATGGGGTTATAGGGAGTTGGGATGGGGCTATAGGGGGTTCTATGGGGTTGGGATGGGGTTATAGGGGGATCTATGGGGTTATAGGGGGTTCTATGGGGTTGGGATGGGGTTATAGGGGGTTGGGATGGGGCTATAGGGGGTTCTATGGGGTTGGGATGGGGCTATAGGGGGATCTATGGGGTTCTATGGGGTTCTATGGGGTTGGGATGGGGTTCTATGGGGCTCTATGGGGTTCTATGGGGTTCTATGGGGTTGTTATGGGGTTATAGGGGGTTCTATGGGGTTCTATGAGGTTCTATGGGGTTGGTATGGGGCTATAGGGGGATCTGTGGGGTTCTATGGGGTTCTATGGGGCTCTATGGGGTTGTTATGGGGTTCTATGGGGCTCTATGGGGTTGCTATAGGGATGGGATGGGGTTCTATGGGGCTCTATGGGGTTGTTATGGGACTCTACGGGGATCTATGGGGTTGTTATGGGGTTCTATGGGGTTGTTATGGGGCTCTATGGGGTTCTGTGGGGTTCTATGGTGTTGTTACGGGGTTCTATGCGGTTCTATGGGGTTCTATGGGGTTCTATGGGGCTGGGGATGGTGCTATGGGGCTCTATGGGGTTGCTATGGGGTTCTATGCGGTCCTATGCGGTTCTATGGGGCTCTATGGGGTTCTATGGGGCTGGGGATGGTGCTATGGGGTTCTATGGGGTTGCTATGGGGTTCTATGGGCTCTATGGGGTTCTATGGGGTTCTATGGGGTTCTATGGGGCTCTATGGGGTTATGGGGTTCTATGGGGTTGTTATGGGGTTCTATGGGGCTCTATGGGGTTCTATGGGGTTGTTATGGGGTTCTATGGGGTTCTATGGGGTTGTTATGGGGTTTGTATGGGGTTCTATGGGGCTCTATGGGGTTCTATGGGGTTGTTATGGGGTTGTTATGGGGTTCTATGCGGTTCTATGGGGCTCTATGGGGTTCTATGGGGCTCTATGGGGTTGTTATGGGGTTCTATGGGGCTCTATGGGGTTGCTATAGGGATGGGATGGGGTTCTATGGGGCTCTATGGGGTTGTTATGGGACTCTACGGGGATCTATGGGGTTGTTATGGGGTTCTATGGGGTTGTTATGGGGTTATAGGGGGTTGGGATGGGGTTATAGGGGGTTCTGTGGGGTTGGGATGGGGTTATAGGGGGATCTATGGGGTTATAGCGGGTTGTTATGGGGTTATAGAGGGTTGGGATGGGGTTCTATGGGGTTCTATGGGGTTGTTATGGGGTTATAGGGGGTTGTTACGGGGTTGCTATGGGGTTATAGGGGGTTCTATGGGGTTATAGGGGGTTGTTATGGGGTTGTTATGGGGTTATAGGGGGTTGTTATGGGGTTATAGGGGGTTATAGGGGGATCTATGGGGTTATAGGGGGTTCTATGGGGTTGGGATGGGGTTATAGGGGGTTGTTATGGGGTTGTTATGGGGTTATAGGGGGATCTATGGGGTTCTATGGGGTTGTTATGGGGTTATAGGGGGTTGTTATGGGGTTATAGGGGGATCTATGGGGTTCTATGGGGTTGTTATGGGGTTCTATGGGGTTGTTATGGGGTTATAGGGGGTTCTATGGGGTTGTTATGGGATTCTATGGGGTTCTATGGGGCTGTTATGGGGATCTATGGGGTTCTATGGGGTTGTTATGGGGTTGTTATGGGGTTCTATGCGGTTCTATGGGGCTCTATGGGGTTGTTATGGGGTTCTATGGGGCTGGGGATGGTGCTATGGGGTTCTATGGGGTTGTACTGGGGTTCTATGGGGTTCTATGGGGTTGTTATGGGGTTATAGGGGGTTGTTATGGGGTGCTATGAGGTTCTATGGGGTTTCTATGGGGTTCTATGGGGTTCTATGGGGTTGTTATGGGGTTTGTATGGGGTTCTATGGGGTTTCTATGGGGTTCTATGGGGTTGTTATGGGGTTATAGGGGGTTCTATGGGGTTGTTATGGGGATCTATGGGGTTGTTATGGGGTTATAGGGGGTTATAGGGGGATCTATGGGGTTATAGGGGGATCTATGGGGTTCTATGGGGTTCTATGGGGTTGGGATGGGGCTATAGGGGGATCTATGGGGTTCTATGGGGTTCTATGGGGTTGGGATGGGGCTATAGGGGGATCTATGGGGTTCTATGGGGTTCTATGGGGTTGGGATGGGGCTATAGGGGGATCTATGGGGTTATAGGGGGTTATAGGGGGTTATAGGGGGATCTATGGGGTTGGGATGGGGCTATAGGGGGTTATGGGGTTATATGGGGTTCTATGGGGTTGGGATGGGGCTATAGGGGGTTATGGGGTTATAGGGGGTTATAGGGGGATCTATGGGGTTATAGGGGGATCTATGGGGTTCTATGGGGTTCTATGGGGTTGTGATGGGGCTATAGGGGGATCTATGGGGTTCTATGGGGTTATAGGGGGATCTATGGGGTTATAGGGGGTTCTATGGGGTTGGGATGGGGTTATAGGGGGATCTATGGGGATCTATGGGGTTCTATGGGGTTGTTATGGGGTTCTATGCGGTTCTATGGGGCTCTATGGGGCTCTATGGGGTTCTATGGGGCTAGGGATGGTGCTATGGGGTTCTATGGGGTTGCTATGGGGTTCTATGGGCTCTATGGGGCTCTATGGGGTTCTATGGGGTTGTTATGGGGTTCTATGGGGTTCTATGGGGTTCTATGCGGTTCTATGGGGCTCTATGGGGCTCTATGGGGTTCTATGGGGCTGGGGATGGTGCTATGGGGTTCTATGGGGCTCTATGGGGTTCTATGGGGCTGGGGATGGTGCTATGGGGTTCTATGGGGTTGCTATGGGGTTCTATGGGCTCTATGGGGCTCTATGGGGTTCTATGGGGTTGCTATGGGGCTGGGGTTACTATGGTGCTGCTGTTGCCATGGTGACCCTGTTGCCATGGCGACAGTTGCCATGGTGACACTGTGGCCATAGTGATGCTGTCTCCATGTTACTGTTCCTGTGGTGCTGCTGTTGCCATGGTGACACGGTTGCCATGTTGACCCTGTTGCCATGGTGACACGGTTGCCATGTTGACCCTGTTGCCATGGTGACACGGTTGCCATGTTGACCCTGTTGCCATGGTGACACGGTTGCCATGTTGACCCTGTTGCCATGGTGACACGGTTGCCATGTTGACCCTGTTGCCATGGTGACACGGTTGCCATGTCAATCCCGTTGCCATGGTGACACAGTTGCCATGTTGACCCTGTTGCCATGGTGACACGGTTGCCATGTTGACCCTGTTGCCATGGTGACACGGTTGCCATGTCGATCCCGTTGCCATGGCGACAGTTGCCATGGCGACAGTTGCCATGGTGACACCGTGGCCATAGTGATGCTGCCTCCATGACACCGTCACTATGCTGACCCTGTTGCCATGGTGCTGTGGTTGCCATGGTGACGGTTGCCATGGTGACACGGTTGCCATGTCGATCCCGTTGCCATGGTGACGGTTGCCATGGTGACTGTTGCCAGGGACGTGATGCAGAACCACCTGCTGCAGCTGCTGTGTCTGGTGGCCATGGAGAAACCGGCGTCAACAAACCCCGACGACGTCAGGGATGAGAAGGTGGGAGATTAGATGGGATATATATGGGATTATATAGGATATAATGGGGTTATATAGGGTTATATGGGGTTATATAGGATATAATGGGGTTATATGGGGTTATATGGGGTTATATGGGGATATATGGGGTTATATGGGGGGATATGGGGGTATATAGGGGATATATGGGGTGATATGGGATGTAATGGGGTTACATGGGGGGATATGGGGTTATATAGGGGATATATGGGGTTATATGGGGATATATGGGGTTATATAGGATATAATGGGGATATATGGGATATATGGGGTTATATAGGGTTATATAGGGGATATATGGGATATAATGGGGTTATATGGGGGGATATGGGGTTATATGGGGTTATATGGGGTTATATGGGGTATATGGGGTTATATAGGGGATATATGGGGTTGTATGGGATATAATGGGGTTATATGGGGTTATATGGGGATATATGGGGATATATGGGGTTATATGGGGTTATATGGGGGTTATATGGGGTTATATGGGGGGATATGCGGTTATATAGGGGATATATGGGATGTAATGGGGTTATATGGGGTTATATGGGGTTATATGGGGTTATATAGGGGATATATAGGGTTATATAGGGGATATATGGGGTTATATGGGGGGATATGGGGTTTATATGGGGGGTTATGGGGTTATATGGGGTTATATAGGGGATATATGGGATGTAATGGGGTTATATAGGGGATATATGGGGTTATATGGGGTTATATGGGGTTATATGGGGTTATATGGGGTTATATGGGGGGATATGGGGATATATGGGGTTATATGGGGTTATATAGGGGATATATGGGGTTATATGGGGTTATATGGGGTTATATGGGGTTATATGGGGTTATATGGGGGGATATGGGGGATATATGGGGTTATATGGGGGGATATGGGGTTATATGGGGGGATATGGGGTTATATAGGGGATATATGGGATATAATGGGGTTATATGGGATGTAATGGGGTTATATAGGATGTAATGGGGTTATATGGGGGGATATGGGGTTATATGGGGTTATATGGGATGTAATGGGGTTATATGGGGTTATATGGGGGTATATGGGGTTATATGGGGGGATATGGGGGGATATGGGGGGATAATGGGGTTATATAGGATGTAATGGGGTTATATGGGGTTATATGGGGTTATATGGGATGTAATGGGGTTATATGGGCTTATATGGGGTTATATGGGGTTATATAGGAGATATATGGGGTTATATGGGGTTATATAGGGGATATATGGGGTTATATGGGGGGATAGGGGGTTATATGGGGTTATATGGGGTTATATGGGGGATATATGGGGTTATATGGGGGGGATATGGGGTTATATGGGGTTGTATAGGGGATATATGGGATATATGGGGTTATATGGGGGATATATGGGGTTATATGGGATTATATGGGGTTATATGGGGTTATATGGGGGATATATGGGGATATATGGGGTTATATAGGGGATATATGGGGTTATATGGGGGGATATGGGGTTATATGGGGTTGTATAGGGGATATATGGGATATAATGGGGTTATATGGGGTTATATGGGGTTATATGGGGTTATATAGGGGATATATGGGGTTATATGGGGTTATATGGGGTTATATGGGGTTATATGGGGTTATATGGGGTTATATGGGATTATATGGGATATATGGGGTTATATGGGGTTATATGGGGGGATATGGGGTTATATGGGATTATATAGGGTTATATAGGGTGTAATGGGGTTATATGGGGTTATATGGGGGGGATATGGGGATATATGGGGGAATATGGGGGGGTATGGGGTTATATAGGGGATATATGGGGTTATATAGGGGTATATGGGGTTATATGGGGGGATATGGGGGAGATATATGGGGTTATATGGGGTTATATGGGGGATATATGGGATATAATGGGGTTATATAGGGGATATATGGGGTTATATGGGGTTATATGGGGTCTAATGGTGTTATATGGGGGATATATAGGGGGATATGGAGTATAATGGGGTTATATGGGGAGATGTGGGGTTTATGGGATATATGGGGGATATATGGGGTTATATGGGGTATATGGGGTTATATGGGGGGATATGGGGTTTATATGAGGGGATATGGGGGTTATATGGGGGGGCTATGGGGTTATATGGCATCGGCCATATTGCTCACCCGGCGGCCATATTGCTCACCCGGCGGCCATATTGGACCATGGCAGCGGCCATATTTGCTCATGGCGGCGGCCATATTGCTCACCCAGCGGCCATATTGGCTCATGGCGGCGGCCATATTGCTCACCTGGCGGCCATATTGGCTCATGGCGGCGGCCATATTAGACCATGGCAGCCATATTGCTCACCCGGCAGCCATATTGGCTCATGGTGGCCATATTGGCTCATGGCGGCCATATTGCTCACCCGGTGGCCATATTGGCCCATGGTGGCGGCCATATTGGCCCATGGTGGCGGCCTTATTGCTCACCCGGCAGCCATATTGGCTCATGGCGGCCATATTGCTCACCCGGCGGCCGTATTGGCCCATGGCGGCGGCCATATTGCTCACCCGGCAGCCATATTGGCCCATGGTGGCGGCCATATTGCTCACCCAGCGGCCATATTAGACCATGGCGGCCATATTGCTCACCTGGCGGCCATATTGCTCACCCGGCGGCCATATTGGCCCATGGTGGCGGCCATATTGCTCACCCGGCAGCCATGTTGGCCCTTGGCAGCCATATTGTTCACCTTGTGGCCATATTAGACCATGGTGGCCATATTGGCCCATGGTGGCGGCCATATTAGACCATGGCAGCCATATTGCTCACCTGGTGGCCATATTGGCCCATGGCAGCGGCCATATTGGCCCATGGTGGCGGCCATATTGCTCACCCGGCAGCCATATTGGCTCATGGCGGCCATATTGGCCCATGGTGGCGGCCATATTGCTCACCTGGCGGCCATCTTGCTCACCCGGCGGCCATATTGCCCCCCACCCCATTGTTTCTATAGGTGAAGGTGCTGAAGTGCATCAGCCCGGTGTCGCTGCAGGACGTTGTGCTGGGTCAGTACGTGGGGAACCCGAACGGCCCCAAAGAGGCGACTAAAGGCTACAGGGATGATCCCACGGTACCAGCAGGATCCACAACACCAACGTTCGCCACCGCCGTGCTCAGGGTGGCCAATGAGAGATGGGATGGTGAGAGACAGGGGGTAATGGGGGGCATAATGGGAGGCTATGGGGGTATAATGGGGGGCTATGGGGGATAATGGGGGGATATGGAGGTATAATGGGGGGCTATGGGGGGTAATGGGGGGCTATGGGGGTATAATGGGGGTATAATGGGGGGCTATGGGGGATAATGGGGGGGAATGGGGGGTAATGGGATGCAATGAGCCATCAGCGCCAGAAGGGGGCAGCACTGAGCTATGGGGGGTAATGGGGGGGATATGGGGGGATATGGGGGTATAATGGGGGGCTATGGGGGGTAATGGGGGGCAATGGTATAATGGGGGGTAATGGGGGTAATGGGGGGCTATGGGGTAATGGGGGTTAATGGGGGTAATGGGGGTAATGGGATGCAATGAGCCATCAGAGCCAGCAGGGGGCAACACTGAGCTATGGGGGGTAATGGGGGGGATATGGGGGGTAATGGGGGGATATGGGGATATAATGGGGGTATAATGGGGGGCTATGGGGGGTAATGGGGGGCAATGGGGGTATAATGGGGGGCTATGGGGGGTAATGGGGGGCTATGGGGGTATAATGGGGGGCTATGGGGGGTAATGGGGTCCTATGGGGGTTAATAGGGGGTAATGGGGGGTAATGGGGGTAATGGGGGGCTATGGGGGATAATGGGGGGATATGGGGGTATAATGGGGGGCTATGGGGGGTAATGGGGGGCTATGGGGGTATAATGGGGGGCTATGGGGGGTAATGGGGTCCTATGGGGGTTAATAGGGGGTAATGGGGGGTAATGGGGTAATGGGGGGCTATGGGGGGTATATAGGAGGCTATGAGGGGGCTATGGGGGGTAATGGGGGGCTATGGGGGGTATATAGGGGGCTATGGGGGGTAATGGGGGGTATTGGGATTAAATGGGGGAATATGGGAATGATATGGGGGGGCTATGGGGGGTATATGGGGGGCAATGGGGGGTAATGGGGGATAATGGGGGGTATATGGGGGGCTATGGGGGCTTCTTCTCCTCCCTCTCACTTCCTGTATTAAGCCCCGCCCCCTCACTTCCTGTTTCCCCCCTTCTCACTTCCTGTATTGATCCCACCCCCGTCACTTCCTGTATTGGCCACGCCCCCTCACTTCCTGTTTCTCTTCCTCTTTCCCCTCACTTCCTGTATTAGCCCCTCCCCCCTCACTTCCTATATTGATCCCGCCCCCTCACTTCCTGTATTAGCTCCTCACTTCCTGTCTTGGCCCCGCCCCCTCACTTCCTGTTTCCCCTTTCCTCCCTCCCACTTCCTGTCTTGGCCCCACCCCCTCACTTCCTGTTTCCCCTTTCCTCCCCCTCACTTCCTGTCTTGGCCCCGCCCCCTCACTTCCTGTTTCCCCTTTCCTCCCCCCCACTTCCTGTCTTGGCCCCGCCCCCTCACTTCCTGTTTCCCCCCTTTTCCCCTTCACTTCCTGTCTTGGCCCCACCCCCTCACTTCCTGTTTCCCCTTTCCTCCCTCCCACTTCCTGTCTTGGCCCCGCCCCCTCACTTCCTGTTTCCCCTTTCCTCCCCTTCTCTTCCTCTATTGACCCCGCCCTTTACTTCCTGTTTCCTCTTTCCTTTTCCCCCTCACTTCCTGTATTGACCACGCCCCCTCACTTCCTGTATTAGCCCCGCCCCCTCACTTCCTGTTTTGGTTCCGCCCCCTCACTTCCTGTTTCTCTTCCTCTTTCCCCTCACTTCCTGTATTAGCCCCGCCCCCTCACTTCCTGTTTTGGTTCCGCCCCCTCACTTCCTGTATTGACCCCGCCTCCTCACTTCCTGTCTTGGCCCCGCCTCCTCACTTCCTGTTTCCCCTTTCCTCCCACCCACTTCCTGTCTTGGCCCCGCCCCCTCACTTCCTGTTTCCCCCCTTTCCCCCTTCACTTCCTGTCTTGGCCCCACCCCCTCACTTCCTGTTTCCCCTTTCCTCCCCCCCACTTCCTGTCTTGGCCCCGCCCCCTCACTTCCTGTTTCCCCTTTTCTCCCCTTCACTTCCTGTCTTGGCCCCGCCCCCTCACTTCCGGTTTCCCCCCTTTTCCCCTTCACTTCCTGTCTTGGCCCCGCCCCCTCACTTCCTGTATTAGCCCCACCCCCTCACTTCCTGTCTTGGCCCCGCCCCCTCACTTCCTGTTTCCTCCCTTTTCCCCCCCACTTCCTGTCTTGGCCCCGCCCCCTCACTTCCTGTTTCCCCTTTTCTCCCCTTCACTTCCTGTCTTGGCCCCGCCCCCTCACTTCCTGTTTCCCCCTCCTCCCCCCACTTCCTGTCTTGGTCCCGCCCCCTCACTTCCTGTTTCCCCCCTTTTCCCCTTCACTTCCTGTCTTGGCCCCGCCCCCTCACTTCCTGTTTCCCCTTTTCTCCCCTTCACTTCCTGTCTTGGCCCCGCCCCCTCACTTCCTGTATTAGCCCCACCCCCTCACTTCCTGTCTTGGCCCCGCCCCCTCACTTCCTGTTTCCTCCCTTTTCCCCCCCACTTCCTGTCTTGGCCCCGCCCCCTCACTTCCTGTTTCCCCTTTTCTCCCCTTCACTTCCTGTCTTGGCCCCGCCCCCTCACTTCCTGTTTCCCCCTCCTCCCCCCCACTTC
>NW_028189124.1:0-36683 GCF_054131305.1 Coturnix japonica | reverse complement strand
CAATAGGGGTTGTGACCCCCAATAGGAGCTGAGACCCCAAAGAGGGGCTGAGACCCCAAAGAGGGGTTGTGACCCCCAACCCAATAGGAGCTGTGAACCCAAATTGGGCCTGAAACCCCAAACAGGGGCTGTGAACCCAAAGAGGGGCTGAGACCCCTAAGAGAAGCTGAGACCCCAAATAAGGGCTGAGACCCCCAATAGAAGCTGTGATCCCCAATAGGGGCTGAGACCCCAAAGAGGGGCTGTGACCCCTAATAGGGGCTCTCCCCGCTGTGTAAAGCCAATGGGTGGGGGACACAGCGTGGTTGAGGGGGGGCTGTGAACCCAAAGAGGCTCTGAGACCCCAAAGAAGGGCTGTGACCCCAAATAGGGGCTGAGACCCAAATAGAAGCTGAGACCCCAAATGGGAGCTGAGACCCCAAATAGGAGCTGTGAAGCCAAAGAGGGGCTGAGACCCCAATAGGGGCTGAGACCCCCAATAGGGGCTGAGACCCAAATAGGAGCTGAGACCCCAAAGAGGGGTTGAGACCCCCAACCCAATAGGAGCTGTGACCCCAAAGAGGCTCTGAGACCCCAAATAGGGGCTAAGACCCCCAAGAGAAGCTGAGACCCCAAAGAGGGGCTGTGACCCCAAAGAGGGGCTGAGACCCCCAATAGAAGCTGTGATCCCAATAAGGGCTGAGACCCCAAAGAGGGGCTGTGAAGCCAAAGAGGGGCTGAGACCCCAAATAGGGGCTATGACCCCAAATAAGGGCTGTGACTCCCAAGAGGGGCTGTAAACCCAAAGAGGGGCTGAGACCCCAAATAGGGGCTGTGACCCCCAATAGAAGCTGCAACCCCAAATGGGAGCTGAGACCCCAAAGAGGGGCTGAGACCCCAAATAGGAGCTGAGACCCTCAATAGGGGCTGAGACCCCAAATAGGACCTGAGACCCCAAAGAGGGGCTATGACCCCAAATAGGGGCTGTGACCCCAAATAGGGGCTGAGATCCCAATAGGGGCTGAGACCCCCAATAGAAGCTGAGACCCCAAATGGGGACTGAGACCCCTAAGAGAAGCTGAGACCCCAAAGATGGGCTGAGACCCCAATAGGGGCTGTGATCCCAATAAGGGCTGAGACCCCAAATAGGGGCTGAGACCCCAAATAGGGGCTGTGACTCCCAATAGGGGCTGTAAACCCAAAGAGGGGCTGAGACCCCAAATGGGAGCTGAGACCCCCAAGAGAAGCTGAGACCCCCAATAGGGGCTGAGACCCCAAATAGAAGCTGTGATCCCAATAAGGGCTGAGACCCCCAATAGGACTGTGACCCCTAATAGGAGCTAAGACCCCAATAGGAGCTGTAGAGCCAAAGAGGGGCTGAGACCCCAATAGGAGCTGAGACCCCAAAGAGGCGCTGAGACCCCCAACCCAATAGGAGCTGTGAACCCAAAGAAGGGCTGAGACCCCAATAGGAGCTGTGAAGCCAAAAGGGGGCTGAGACCCCAATAGGAGCTGTGATCCTCAATAGGGGCTGTGACCCCCAATAGAAGCTGAGACCCCAAAGAGGGGCTGGGACCCCCAATAGGAGCTGTGATCCTCAATAGGGCCAGAGACCCAAAAAGGGGCTGAGACCCCAAAGAGGGGCTGAGACCCCCAAATAGAAGCTGCGACCCCAAATAGAGGCTGAGACCCAATAGAAGCTGAGACCCCAATAGAAGCTGTGACCCCAAATAGAGGCTGAGACCCCAATAGAAGCTGAGACCCCAATAGAAGCTGTGACCCCAAAGAGGCTCTTAGACCCCAAATAGGGACTGTGACCCCAAAGAGAAGCTGAGACCCCACATAGGGCCTGAGACCCCAATAGGGCTGAGACCCCAATAGGGGCTGAGACCCCCAATAGAAGCTGTGATCCTCAATAGGGCCTGAGACCCAAATAGGGCCTGAGACCCCAAATAGGAGCTGTGACCCCAAATAGGAGCTGTGACCCCAAATAGGAGCTGTGACCCCAAAGAGGCTCTGAGACCCCAAATAGGAGCTGAGACCCCAAATAGAAGCTGTGATCCCAATAAGGGCTGAGACCCCAAAGAGGGGCTGAGACCCCAAATAGGAGCTGAGACCCCAAAGAGGGGCTGAGACCCCCAATAGAAGCTGTGATCCTCAATAGGGGCTGAGACCCCAAAAGGACCTGAGACCCCAAATAGGAGCTGTGACCCCTAAGAGAAGCTGAGACCCCACATAGGGCCTGAGACCCCAATAGGGCTGAGACCCCAATAGGGGCTGGAGACCCCAAATAGGGCTGTGATCCTCAACAGGGTCTGAGACCCAAATAGGGGCTGAGACCCCAATAGGAGCTGCGACCCCAAAGAGGGTCCCCCCCTCCATTGCCCACCCCCCATAATGGCCGGGGGGTCTCATTGAACCGGAGCTGACTCAGAGCATCACCCGGCGCTGCTGCCGCCGGCCGGGACGGGTCGGAACACGGAGCGAGCTCCGAATTGGGGGGGGGGGCTACAAAGGGGGGGGGGGGGGCACAGCGACCAGCCTGACCCTCAGTGGGGGGGGGCCGGGGGGTCGAGCAGCCCCACCTCCACCCCGAGCTGCTGGAGGACTCAGTGCCCACAGCCCCCCCCACCTTAAAGAGGCAGCAGCGCTGTTCTACAGGTGTGCCCCCCCCCCCCATCCCCATCTCCCCCCATTCACCCTCTTGTGGGGGGGTCAAAGCCCCTTCAGGACCCCCCCCCCCAGCTCAGACCCCCCCCACCTTTAACCATCCCCCCCCCCCCAACTCGGTGTCCCCGAGCCTTTGAAAGCCTAAAATGGAG
Organism: Coturnix japonica; assembly: GCF_054131305.1. Lineage (NCBI taxonomy): Eukaryota > Metazoa > Chordata > Aves > Galliformes > Phasianidae > Coturnix > Coturnix japonica. The sequence continues at coordinate 33,882 of NW_028189124.1, read as the reverse complement.
GAGGCCAAGAGTTAATGGGGTGGGGGGGGGTTAAAGGATGAGGTGAGCACAGACCCCCCCCCACAAATGGGATGGAGGTTGGGGGGGGGGGGGGCACCACAACGACCCCCCAAGTCGCAGCCGTGGGGACAGAGATGCTCCATCGCCCCCCCCCCTTATTGCCCCCCATTGAATCCAATGGGGGTCGCTGTGTGTGTGTGTGTATATGGGGGGGGGGGGTCGCGGTGCCACACGGAGACGAACCGGACGAACCGGGCCGGGGGGGTTCGGTTCGGTCCGGTCCAAAACAACCCCCCCCCCCCCTTAATATAAACGTGTTCCCCGTCACCTCCGCGTCACCGGGAGCTGCCCCACGGCGTCACCGGGACCGACCTCCGCCTCCTCCCGGTACCACCGGAGCTGCCCCGAACCCCCGCGGTTCGGTACCGTCCAACCCCCCCCCAACCACCTCCCAGCTCCCGGTCCCTCCCGTCGGTTCGGTTCGGTGTCGGTTCCGGTCCGGTCTCAGGTACCGGACTTAAATCACCGTAAACGGAACCGGTTAGAACAGCACCGAATCGTTCTGATCCCGATCTCACACAAAGAACAACCCGATTCGGTTCGATTCGGTTCCGGTACCGCCCGGTTCTTTTTTACCTGGGGTTACTCCCGTTCCAATAGACTCCGTGACGGCGGCCCCGAACCGGAGGCGGCGGAACCCAAAACAACGGAGCCCAAAGCAACAGCCCGAGCAGCGGAGCGGGGCGCATGGCTCCGCCGCCGGACGACGGGGAGGGGGCGACGGGGGGCGGGGGCCCTGGGGGGGGGGGGCGGCCCGGTACGGTACAGCACGGCACGGCCCGGTCCGAGCCGCCCGCCCCGACAACTTCGGGCCAATCCGAACAGAGACACCGCCCGGCAACTTCGGGGTGAGACGTTAACCCTTTGGGGGGGGGGGAATTATGGACCGGGACCGACGGAACGGGACCGAGTGATACCGGGACCAAGTGATACCGGGACCGACGGACCGGGACCGAGAGATACCGGGACCGACGGAACGGGACCGAGTGGTACCGGGAATAATAGGCCAGGACCGAGTGATACCGGGACCGACAGATACCGGGATTGATGGGCCGGGACCGACGGACCGGGACCGAGAGATACCGGGAATGATGGGATGGGACTGAGTGATACCGAGAATGATGGGCCGGGACCGAGTGATACCGGGAATGATGGACCGGGACCGAGTGATACCGGGACCGAGAGATACCGGGACCGAGTGGTACCGGGAATAATGGGCCGGGACCGAGTGATACCGGGACCGACGGAACGGGACCGAGAGATACCGGGACCGAGAGATACCGGGAGTGACGGACCGGGACCGAGAGATACCGGGAATAATGGGCCGGTACCGAGTGATACCGGGACCGACGTAACGGGACCGAGTGATACCGGGACCGAGAGATACCAGGAATGATGGGCCAGGACCGAGTGATACCGGGACCGAGAGATACCGGGACCGACGGACCGGGACCCAGTGATACCGGGAATGATGGGCCGGGACCGACGGCCCGGTACCGAGTGATACCGGGAATGATGGGCCGGGACCGAGTGATACCGGGACCGACGGACTGGGACCGAGTGATACGGGAATGATGGACCGGGACCGAGTGATACCAGGAATGATGGGCTGGGACCGACGGACCGGGACCGAGTGATACTGGGAATGATGGGCCGGGACCAACGGACCGGTACCGAGTGATACCGGGAATGATGGGCCGGTACCGAACCGCTCACCTTCGGGTACCTACGGGACCAATAGGACGAGCTCGGTGCTGAGCATCAGTGACCGGGAGCTTCCCGTGAGCAGCCGGTACCGGACACCGAACACCTCCCGGAGCCGGTACCGGCACCTTGAACAGCACCGAACCGCCGGCCCAACACAACGGGAACCGGGTTCTACCGGTACCCGGTGCTGCCCGACCCGAAGCTCCGCTGCTACCAACCCCCCCCTCCCCCCGGTTGGGTCCCGGTGCCCCCCCCAAGGATGGGGACCCCTCCCCACATCAGAACCGAACCGAACCCCCCCAATCCCGGCCCAATCACCTCACAGACCCCATAACCCCCCCTCCATGCCCCCCCCCCCCCCCCCGGTCCCCGTTGAACATCGACCCCCCCCCACATCCCAGCCCCACACGTGGGGGCTCAGACCGGACCCCCCCCAATATGTTGCATTGGGGCCCATAGACCCTTCACGCCCCCCCCCCCACACACCGTGCCCCCCCCCAACCCGTGTCCGTGCCCACGAGGATCCGGGGGTCGCGTCCCCCCCCATAAACCCGACCCCATCTCCCATTGCAATACCCCCACTCGCCACCAGGGGGCGCCCCGCAGCCACTTCCGCCCTAAGAAGGCGGTTCTTCCGGCCGGCGCCTCAAAGGCTGCTGGGAAATGTAGTTCCTCCCACCCCGGCTCCAGGAGGCGGCACGGAGGCGGCTCAAAGCCCCTTTATTGGGGGGGGGGTTTGGGGGGGCATAAAATGGGGGGGGGTCCTGGGTCCCGCTCAGGCCTTGCGCAGTGAGTCTGCAGGGGGCTGCGGTGCCGGCCTGGGGGGGGGGGAGAGAGGTGAGAAGTGAGGGGGGGGGCAGGAGGGACAGCGACCCCCCCATGCAACCCTATGCCCCCCCCCATCACAGGAGCCCCCCCCCCCCCATGCAACCCTATAGGTCCTCCCCCCATTGACCCCCCCCCAATCACCCCTATAGGCCCCCCCCACATTGCCCCCCTCCCCATGCAACCCTATAGGTTCCCCCCCCCATGCACTCCCACTGGCCCCCCCCATCTCAAAGCAGACCCCCTTATGCACCCCTATTGCCCCCCCATCACAGGAGCCCCTCCCCCCATTGCATCCCTATTGCCCCCCCATGCTCCCCTATTGGCCCCCCCATCTCACAGCAGCCCCCCCCCATGCACCCCTATTACCCCCACCAATACTCCACTATTGCCCCCCCCCATGCTTCCTTATTGCCCTCCCCCAATGCTCCCCTATTGCCCCCCCCAATACTCCTCTATTGCCCCCCCCCATGCTCCCCTATTGCCCCCCCATCTCACAGCAGCCCCCCCATGCACCCCCATTGCCCCCCCCATCTCATGGCAGCCCCCCCCAATGCTCCCCTATTGCCCCCCCATCTCACAGCGGCCCTCCCCCATGCTCCCCTATTTCCGCCCCCCATTGCTCCCCTATTACCCCCCCCATGCACCCCTATTGCCCCCCCCATGCTCCCCTATTACCCCCCCAATACTCCTCTATTGCCCCCCCCATGCTCCCCTATTGCCCCCCCCAATGCTCCCCTATTGTCCCCCCCGACTCACAGCATCCCCCCCCCCATTCACCCATCCCTATTACCCCCCCATCTCATGGCAGCCCCCCCCATGCACCCCTATTGCCCCCCCCCATGCTCCCCTATTACCCCCCCAATACTCCTCTATTGCCCCCCCCATCTCACAGCAGCGCCCCCCCCCCCATGCACCCCCATTGCCCCCCCCATCTCATGGCAGCCCCCCCCATGCTCCCCTATCGCCCCCCCATCACAGCAGCCCCTCCCCCATGCACCTCTATTGCCCCCCCATGTACCCCCATTGCCCCCCCCATCTCATGGCAGCCCCCCTCATGCTCCCCTATTATCCCCCCCAATACTCCCCTATTGCCCCCCCATGCACCCACCCCTATTGCCCCCCCCCCCAATGCATCCCTATTGCCCCCCGTCTCACAGCAGCCCCACCCATCTCATGGCAGCCCCCCCCTATGCTCCCCTATTGCCCCCCCCATCACAGGAGCCCCCCCACCATGCTCCCCTATTGGCCCCCCCATGCTCCCTTATTGCCCCCCCCATGCACCCCTATTGCCCCCCCCAATACTCCTCTATTGCCCCCCCCCATCTCACAGCAGCGCCCCCCCCCCCCATGTACCCTTATTGCCCCCCCATCTCATGGCAGCCCCCCCATGCTCCCCCATTGCCCCCCCTGTCTCACAGCAGCCCCCCCCCATTGCACCTCTATTGCCCCCCCATTGCTCCCCCCATCTCACAGCAGCCCCCCCCATGCTCCCCTATTGCCCCCCCCCAACAGCCCCCATTTACACTGTACTCCCACCGCCCCCCCCCTCCCCATTCCACTTCACTCTACAGCCCTGACCCCCCCCCAGGGTCCCCCCCCTTATTCTCACCTGGTCGGCACAACAGCGACATGTGTCTGCCCGGGGGGGGGCTCAATACGGGGGGGCCCGGGGGGGTCCAAAGGCAGCGGCCGTCGGGGTGGGGGGGGTTTAATGGGACCTGAGGACTGTGAGGAGATGAATGGGGGGGGGGGGTCAGAGCTCATTTATATACATTGACCCCCCCCCCAGAGGGGATGGGGGGGACCAAACCACCCCCCCCCCCCTATACCCTGAGATGGGGGGGGGGTCTTTGGGGGGGGGGTTAATGTTTCAGCCCCATATTGCCATGCTGTTGTTACCTGCATGCTCAGTGCTGGGGGGTCCGCAGGCAGAGGGCGGGTGGGGGGGGGCGGCCTGTCCGAGGGGGGGGCCTGGGCAGAAAGAGCTGGTGGGGGGGGGGGGCTAATCCTCCCATTTGGGGGGGGGGGGGGGGGGTTCATGCAGTGGGGTTATAGGGGTACATGGGTGTCCTATGGGGTTAATGGGGTGGGGGGGGGTATGGAGAAAGGGGGGGGTTCATTGGGGGGGGGGCTGGTCCTTAGTGCCCCCCCCTCCCCCCCCCGGAGGAGCTGTGAGGTCGTGCATAGAACATGCAGCAGCCAATAGGATGGAGGTGAAGGGGGGGGGTCGTGGAGGGGGTCGTGGGGGGGGAATAAGAAAGGGACCCCCCCCCAACGTTGGGGGTGTTGTTACCTTGGTTAAAGGGTCGGGTGGGAGCGGCCGGGCGGGGGGGTCGGGCCGAGAGGGGGGGGCGACCGACTGCAGAGAGAGAGAGAGAGGGGGGGGGGGCAGAGAGAGCCATGCAGCGTGCAGAGACCCCCCCCCACCACATAGCAAAGCAAAGACCCCCCCCCCCCCATTTACTATACACACAACGGGCAGCTGCATAAACACCCCCCCCCCTTTAAAGGGCTGACACAGACGGTGGATGGGGGGGGGGTGAGGAACAGACCCCCCCCCCCTTTAAAGGGCTGATACAGATAGTGAGTGGGGGGGGGGGGGTGAGGAAGAGACCCCCCCCCCCTTTAAAGGGCTGACACAGACAGTGGATGGGGAGGGGATGAGGAAGAGACCCCCCCCCCCATTACTATACACACAACAGGCAGCTCCGTGCCCCCCCCCATTTAAAGGGGCTGACACAGACAGTAGATGGGGGGGGGGGGGGTGAGGAAGAGACCCCCCCCCTTTACCATACACACCCCAAACAGCTCCGTGCCCCCCCCCCCCGTTTTACCCCCCCCCTTTGAAGTGCTGACACAGACACTGTTTGGGGGGGGGGGATGATGATTCTATTGGACCCCCCGCGTGGTTCCAGCCGGTGCCGGGTACGGGATTCGCCCCCCCCCCTTTTATTCTCCTCCCCCCCCCCCCCCCCGTGTATCCGCAGCAACAGCCGCAGCCCAGGCTGCCATCCCGGCCCGGTAACACGGCAACGGCATCACATCCCACCCCCCCCCGTAACCATGGGGGGGTGATGGCCCTGCAGACCCCCCCCCCCCAGCGGCAATGTTGGGGGCTCTATATGGGGTATATGGGGGGGGGGGGCAGCCCTATAGCCCTGCAGACCCCCCCCACAGCAGCCATTCAGATACACTTGGGGGGGGGGGAGCCCTATAGCACTGCAGACCCCCCCATAACCCACCCCCCCCATCTCACCCCCATTCGCAGCCATTCTGGTGCTTTAAGGGGGGGGGGATAACAGCCCCATAACCCTGCAGACCCCTCCCCATAACCCTGTAGACCCCACCCCCCCGACCCCATTGCTCTCAATGGGGGGGGTGCCGACCCCATAACCCTGCAGACCCCCCCATTATAACCCAGCAGACCCCTCCCCTTATAACCCTGCAGACCCCCCCCCATATAACCCTGCAGACTGCCCCCCCCATAACCCAGCAGACCCCCCCTTATAACCCTGCAGACCCCCCCCCTTATAACCCTGTAGACCCCCCCCCATATAACCCTGCAGACCCCCCCCATATAACCCTGCAGACCCCTCCCCCTTATAACCCTGCAGACCCCCCCCATATAACCCTGCAGACCCCCCCCCCAATAACCCTGTAGACCCCACCCCCCCAACCCCATTGCTCTCAATGGGGGAGTGCCGACCCCATAACCCTGCAGACCCCCCCCATATAACCCTGCAGACTGCCCCCCCCATAACCCAGCAGACCCCCCCTTATAACCCTGCAGACCCCCCCCAACCCCGTTGCTCTCAATGGGGGGGTGCCGACCCCATAACCCTGCAGACCCCCCCCTTATAACCCTGCAGCCCCCCATGGGGCCATTCGAGTGCTCACATGGGGGGGGGGTTCTGACCCTATATCCCTCCTGCAGCCCCCCCCCCCCGGTGCTCTCATAGGGGGGGTGCCAGCCCCATAACCCTGCAGACCCCCCCCCTTATAACCCTGAAGACCCCCCCATTATAACCCTGCAGACCCCCCCCGGTTCTCTCATGGGGGGGGTGCTGACCCCATAACCCTGCAGACCCCCCCCCAGTGCTCTCACTGGGGGGGGGGTTCTGACCCTATATCCCTCCTGCAGCCCCCCCCCCGGTTCTCTCATAGGGGGGGTGCTGACCCCATAACCCTGCAGACCCCCCCCTTATAACCCTGCAGACCCCCCCCAATAACCCTGCAGACCCCCCCCCCTTATAACCCTGCAGATCCCCCCCCCCCCCGTTGCTCTCATAGGGCGGGTGCCAGCCCCATAACCCTGCAGACCCCTCCCCTTATAACCCTGTAGACCCCCCCCCCCCCCCCCCCATAACCCTGCAGACCCCCCCCCAGTGCTCTCATTGGGGGGGGGGGTTCTGACCCTATATCCCTCCTGCAGCCCCCCCCCCCCCCGGTGCTCTCATAGGGGGGGGGTGCCAGCCCCATAACCCTGCAGACCCCCCCCCTCTTATAACCCTGTAGACCCCCCCCCCCTTATAACCCTGTAGACCCCCCCCCATGGGGCCATTCGAGTGCTCTCATGGGGGGGGGGGGTTCTGACCCTATATCCCCCCCCGCAGCCCCCCCCCCATTTCTCACCTTGCTGCTGCCCATGAGCTGCAGTTCCGTGTTCTGGGGTCTCTGGGGGGGTCGGGGTCGTTCAGGGCGGCCATCTTGGCGCTCCGGTTGGGAAATCCTATATGGGGGAGGGGCTTTAGGGGGGGGGGGGGTAACCAACTCAGAGCCCCCCCCCATCCCATTAACACTTCCCACCTCCAACACTGAGCAGGAACCCAATAGAAACCCAGCCATGTGCAAGCTTAGGGTGCGATAAACCCCATAGCGCCCCATATGGGGTCGGCCCCATAAGCCCCCCTTATTTGGGGTGGGGGGGTTGGGGGGGGGGATGATGTTACCCGCTATGGGAGGCCGAGGAGTCCGGACCCAGGAACCGAACCCGGGTCGGAGAGCTGCGGGAATAGAGGGGGGGCTCAGTATGGGGGGGGGATATGGGGGTTATGGGGGTTATGGGGGTGGATATGGGGGTTATGGGGTGGATATGGGGGTTATGGGGGTTATGGGGGTGGATATGGGGGTTATGGGGTGGATATGGGGGTTATGGGGGGTATGGGGGTTATGGGGGGGATATGGGGGTTATGGGGGGGATATGGGGGTTATGGGGGTGGATATGGGGGGGATATGGGGGTTATGGGGGGGATATGGGGGTGGATATGGGGGTTATGGGGGTTATGGGGGGGTTATGGGGGGGATATGGGGTGGATATGGGGGTTATGGGGGGGATATGGGGTGGATATGGGGGTTATGGGGGGGATATGGGGGGGATATGGGGGTTATGGGGGGGGATATGGGGGTTATGGGGGTGGATATGGGGGGGATATGGGGAGGGATATGGGGGTTATGGGGGGGATATGGGGGGGATATGGGGGTGGATATGGGGGTTATGGGGGTTATGGGGTGGATATGGGGAGGGATATGGGGTGAAGATGGGGATACGAGGGGGAGATGGGGGTGAGATGGGAGGGGAGATGGAGATGGGGGGGATGTAGGGGGGATATGGGGGTGGATATGAGGGGAGATGGGGGGAGATGGGGGTTATGGGGAGATAGAAGGGATATGGGGGTTATGGGGGGATATGGGGGTGGATATGGGTGGATGGGGGGGATATGGGGATATAGGGGGAGATGGGGGTTATGGGGAGATATGGGGGTGGAGAAGGGGTTGGATATGGGGGTTATGGGGGGGAAATGGGGGGAAATGGGGAAATATGTGTGGACGAGGGGGATATGGGGGTGGATATGGGGGAGATATGGGTGGATATGGGGGTTATGGGGGGGATATGGGGGGAGATATGGGGGTAAAGATGGGGATATGGGGGGGGAAATGGGGGTGGAAATGGGGTTATGGGTGGATGGGGGGGATATAGGGGGAATATGGGGGGATATAGGGGTGGAGATGGGGGCTATGGGGGGGAAATTTAGGGTCAGGCCCTGCTTTGGGGTCAGGCCCTGCTTTGGGGTCAGGCCTTGCTTTGGGGTCAGGCCCTGCTTTGGGGTCAGGTCCAGCTTTGGGGTCAGGCCCTGCTTTGGGGTCAGGTCCTGCTTTAGGGTCAGGTCCAGCTTTGGGGTCAGGCCTTGCTTTGGGGTCAGGCCTTTCTTTGGGGTCAGGTCCAGCTTTGGGGTCAGGCCCTGCTTTGGGGTCAGGCCCTGCTTTAGGGTCAGGCCTTGCTTTGGGGTCAGGCCCTGCTTTGGGGTCAGGCCCTGCTTTGGGGTCAGGCCTTGCTTTGGGGTCAGGTCCTGCTTTGGGGTCAGGCCCTGCTTTGGGGTCAGGCCTTGCTTTGGGGTCAGGCCTTGCTTTGGGGTCAGGCCCTGCTTTGGGGTCAGGCCCTGCTTTGGGGTCAGGCCTTGCTTTGGGGTCAGGCCTTGCTTTGGGGTCAGGCCCTGCTTTGGGGTCAGGCCTTGCTTTGGGGTCAGGCCCTGCTTTGGGGTCAGGTCCAGCTTTAGGGTCAGGTCCTGCTTTGGGGTCAGGCCCTGCTTTGGGGTCAGGCCCTGCTTTAGGGTCAGGCCTTGCTTTAGGGTCAGGCCTTGCTTTGGGGTCAGGCCTTGCTTTGGGGTCAGGCCTTGCTTTAGGGTCAGGCCCTGCTTTGGGGTCAGGCCTTGCTTTGGGGTCAGGCCTTGCTTTGGGGTCAGGCCTTGCTTTGGGGTCAGGCCTTGCTTTAGGGTCAGGCCCAGCTTTGGGGTCAGGCCCTGCTTTGGGGTCAGGCCTTGCTTTGGGGTCAGATCCAGCTTTGGGGTCAGGCCCTGCTTTGGGGTCAGGCCCTGCTTTGGGGTCAGGTCCTGCTTTAGGGTCAGGTCCTGCTTTAGGGTCAGGCCTTGCTTTGGGGTCAGGTCCTGCTTTGGGGTCAGGTCCTGCTTTGGGGTCAGGCCCTGCTTTGGGGTCAGGCCCTGCTTTGGGGTCAGGCCCTGCTTTAGGGTCAGGCCCTGCTTTGGGGTCAGGCCTTGCTTTGGGGTCAGGTCCTGCTTTGGGGTCAGGCCCTGCTTTGGGGTCAGGCCCTGCTTTGGGGTCAGGCCCTGCTTTGGGGTCAGGCCCTGCTTTGGGGTCAGGTCCTGCTTTGGGGTCACTGCTTTGGGGTCAGGCCTTGCTTTGGGGTCACTGCTTTGGGGTCAGGCCCTGCTTTAGGGTCAGGCCCTGCTTTAGGGTCAGGCCTTTCTTTGGGGTCAGGCCCTGCTTTGGGGTCAGGCCCTGCTTTGGGGTCAGGCCTTGCTTTAGGGTCAGGCCTTGCTTTGGGGTCAGGCCCTGCTTTAGGGTCAGGCCTTGCTTTGGGGTCAGGCCCTGCTTTATGGTCAGGTCCTGCTTTGGGGTCAGGCCTTGCTTTGGGGTCAGGCCCTGCTTTGGGGTCAGGCCCTGCTTTGGGGTCAGGCCTTGCTTTGGGGTCAGGCCCTGCTTTATGGTCAGGTCCTGCTTTGGGGTCAGGCCTTGCTTTGGGGTCAGGCCCTGCTTTGGGGTCAGGCCTTGCTTTAGGGTCAGGTCCTGCTTTGGGGTCAGGCCCTGCTTTGGGGTCAGGCCCTGCTTTGGGGTCAGGTCCTGCTTTGGGGTCAGGCCCTGCTTTAGGGTCAGGCCCTGCTTTGGGGTCAGGCCTTGCTTTAGGGTCAGGCCCTGCTTTGGGGTCAGGCCCTGCTTTGGGGTCAGGCCCTGCTTTGGGGTCAGGCCTTGCTTTAGGGTCAGGCCCTGCTTTGGGGTCAGGCCTTGCTTTGGGGTCAGGCCCTGCTTTGGGGTCAGGCCCTGCTTTGGGGTCAGGTCCTGCTTTGGGGTCAGGCCTTGCTTTGGGGTCAGGTCCTGCTTTGGGGTCAGGCCTTGCTTTGGGGTCAGGCCCTGCTTTGGGGTCAGGCCCTGCTTTGGGGTCAGGCCTTGCTTTGGGGTCAGGCCTTGCTTTGGGGTCAGGCCCTGCTTTGGGGTCAGGCCTTGCTTTGGGGTCAGGCCCTGCTTTGGGGTCAGGTCCAGCTTTAGGGTCAGGTCCTGCTTTGGGGTCAGGCCCTGCTTTGGGGTCAGGCCCTGCTTTAGGGTCAGGCCTTGCTTTAGGGTCAGGCCTTGCTTTGGGGTCAGGCCTTGCTTTGGGGTCAGGCCTTGCTTTAGGGTCAGGCCCTGCTTTGGGGTCAGGCCTTGCTTTGGGGTCAGGCCTTGCTTTGGGGTCAGGCCTTGCTTTGGGGTCAGGCCTTGCTTTAGGGTCAGGCCCAGCTTTGGGGTCAGGCCCTGCTTTGGGGTCAGGCCTTGCTTTGGGGTCAGATCCAGCTTTGGGGTCAGGCCCTGCTTTGGGGTCAGGCCCTGCTTTGGGGTCAGGTCCTGCTTTAGGGTCAGGTCCTGCTTTAGGGTCAGGCCTTGCTTTGGGGTCAGGTCCTGCTTTGGGGTCAGGTCCTGCTTTGGGGTCAGGCCCTGCTTTGGGGTCAGGCCCTGCTTTGGGGTCAGGCCCTGCTTTAGGGTCAGGCCCTGCTTTGGGGTCAGGCCTTGCTTTGGGGTCAGGTCCTGCTTTGGGGTCAGGCCCTGCTTTGGGGTCAGGCCCTGCTTTGGGGTCAGGCCCTGCTTTGGGGTCAGGCCCTGCTTTGGGGTCAGGTCCTGCTTTGGGGTCACTGCTTTGGGGTCAGGCCTTGCTTTGGGGTCACTGCTTTGGGGTCAGGCCCTGCTTTAGGGTCAGGCCCTGCTTTAGGGTCAGGCCTTTCTTTGGGGTCAGGCCCTGCTTTGGGGTCAGGCCCTGCTTTGGGGTCAGGCCTTGCTTTAGGGTCAGGCCTTGCTTTGGGGTCAGGCCCTGCTTTAGGGTCAGGCCTTGCTTTGGGGTCAGGCCCTGCTTTATGGTCAGGTCCTGCTTTGGGGTCAGGCCTTGCTTTGGGGTCAGGCCCTGCTTTGGGGTCAGGCCCTGCTTTGGGGTCAGGCCTTGCTTTGGGGTCAGGCCCTGCTTTATGGTCAGGTCCTGCTTTGGGGTCAGGCCTTGCTTTGGGGTCAGGCCCTGCTTTGGGGTCAGGCCTTGCTTTAGGGTCAGGTCCTGCTTTGGGGTCAGGCCCTGCTTTGGGGTCAGGCCCTGCTTTGGGGTCAGGTCCTGCTTTGGGGTCAGGCCCTGCTTTAGGGTCAGGCCCTGCTTTGGGGTCAGGCCTTGCTTTGGGGTCAGGCCCTGCTTTGGGGTCAGGCCCTGCTTTGGGGTCAGGCCCTGCTTTGGGGTCAGGCCTTGCTTTAGGGTCAGGCCCTGCTTTGGGGTCAGGCCCTGCTTTGGGGTCAGGCCTTGCTTTAGGGTCAGGCCCTGCTTTGGGGTCAGGCCTTGCTTTGGGGTCAGGCCCTGCTTTGGGGTCAGGCCCTGCTTTGGGGTCAGGCCCTGCTTTGGGGTCAGGCCTTGCTTTGGGGTCAGGCCCTGCTTTGGGGTCAGGCCCTGCTTTGGGGTCAGGCCCTGCTTTGGGGTCAGGCCTTGCTTTGGGGTCGCTGCTTTAGGGTCAGGCCTTGCTTTAGGGTCAGGCCTTGCTTTGGGGTCAGGCCTTGCTATGGTGTCAGGCCCTGCTTTGGGGTCGCTGCTTTAGGGTCAGGCCTTGCTTTAGGGTCAGGCCTTGCTTTGGGGTCAGGCCCTGCTTTGGGGTCAGGCCTTGCTTTGGGGTCAGGTCCAGCTTTGGGGTCAGGCCCTGCTTTGGGGTCAGGCCCTGCTTGGACCCACACACACCCTACAACCCCCCCCCCATCCCACCCCCCAAAGACCCCCCAAAGACCCCCCTATGCCCCCTCTCCCCCCATTACCTGTACTGGCAGGACGTCCCCTTGCCCAGCTGGCACAGCCGACGCTGCAGCCCCACACGTCTGACGCAGCACAGCCCCACAGCCAGCCCCACAACCAGCACCGCGCTCAGCAGCAGCGCCGTGGGGAGGGAGCTGCCCCCTATAAGAGCCACGTCAGCGCCCCACAAGCACAATGCCCCATTGATCCCCCCCCCACACCCCATACAGCCCTGTGCCAGGCTCTGCCCTGCCCCCCTTAAAGCCCCACAGCGGACCCACAGACCCACAGACCCATCCTCCAGCCCCACAGATTCACTTGCAGGCCCCAAATCCCACCCTGTAGCCCCTGGAGCCCCCAAATCCCACCCTATAGCCCCTGTACCCCCCTTGCAGCCCCAAATCCCACACTATTGCCCCTGGAGCCCCCAAATCCCACCCTATAGCCCCTGTAGTCCCCATTGCAGCCCCCAAATCCCACCCTATAGCCCCCCTTGCAGCCCCCAAATCCCACCCTATAGCCCCTGTAGTCCCCATTGCAGCCCCCAAATCCCACCCTATAGCCCCTCTTGCAGCCCCCAAATCCCACCCTATAGCCCCCCTTGCAGCCCCCAAATCCCACCCTATAGCCCCTGTAGTCCCCATTGCAGCCCCCAAATCCCACCCTATAGCCCCCCTTGCAGCCCCCAAATCCTACCCTATAGCCCCCCTTGCAGCCCCCAAATCCCACCCTATAGCCCCTATAGTCCCCATTGCAGCCCCCAAATCCCACCCTATAGCCCCTATAGCCCCTGTGCAGCCCCAAATCCCACCCTATAGCCCCCCTTGCAGCCCCAAATCCCACCCTATAGCCCCTGGAGCCCCCAAATCCCACCCTATAGCCCCCCTTGCAGCCCCCAAATCCCACCCTATAGCCCCCCTTGCAGCCCCCAAATCCCACCCTATAGCCCCTGTAGCCCCCAAATCCCACCCTATAGCCCCTGGAGCCCCCCTTTCAGCCCCCAAATTCCACCCTATAGCCCCTGGAGCCCCCCTTTCAGCCCCCAAATCCCACCCTATAGCCCCCCTTGCAGCCCCCAAATCCCACCCTATAGCCCCTATAGTCCCCATTGCAGCCCCCAAATCCCACCCTATAGCCCCTATAGCCCCTGGACCCCCAAATCCCACCCTATAGCCCCTGTAGTCCCCATTGCAGCCCCCAAATTCCAGCCTATAGCCCCCCTTGCTGCCCCAAATCCCACCCTATAGCCCCTGGAGCCCCCAAATCCCACCCTATAGCCCCTGTAGTCCCCATTACAGCCCCCAAATCCCACCCTATAGCCCCTGGAGCCCCCAAATCCCACCCTATAGCCCCTGTAGCCCCCCCTTTCAGCCCCCACCTCCTGCTGCTGCGGTTGTGGGGCCGCTGTCCTGGCTGCCCCCCGACCCGGGGGTGTCGCAGGTTGGGGGGGCCCAGCCTGGATCACAGTGACAGTGTCCGAGGTTGTTGCACACCTAGAAGGGGGGGGGGCACTGAGCCATTGGTGAAACCCCACAGCCCCCATAGCCCCCATAGCCCCCCTTTCAGACCCCAAAGCCCACCCTGCAGCCCCCATAGCCCCCCTTTCAGACCCCAAAGCCCACCCTGCAGCCCCCATAGCCCCCCTTTCAGACCCCAAAGCCCACCCTACAGCCCCCATAGCCCCCCTTTCAGACCCCAAAGCCCACCCTGCAGCCCCCATAGCCCCCCTTTCAGACCCCAAAGCCCACCCTGCAGCCCCCATAGCCCCCCTTTCAGACCCCAAAGCCCACCCTACAGCCCCCATAGCCCCCCTTTCAGACCCCAAAGCCCACCCCACAGCCCCCATAGCCCCCCTTTCAGACCCCAAAGCCCACCCTACAGCCCCCATAGCCCCCCTTTCAGACCCCAAAGCCCACCCTGCAGTCCCCATAGCCCCCACAGCCCCCCTTTCAGACCCCAAAGCCCACCCTGCAACCCCCATAGCCCCCATAGACCCCCTTTCAGACCCCAAAGCCCACCCTGCAGCCCCCATAGCCCCCCTTTCAGACCCCAAAGCCCACCCTGCAGCCCCACAGTCCCCATAGCCCCCCTTTTAGACCCCAAAGCCCACCCTGCAGCCCACATAGCCCCCCTTTCAGATCCCAAAGCCCACCCTACAGCCCCAACAGCCCCCATAGCCCCCCTTTCAGACCCCAAAGCCCACCCTGCAGCCCCACAGTCCCCATAGCTCCCCTTTTAGACCCCAAAGCCCACCCTGCAGCCCCCATAGCCCCCCTTTCAGATCCCAAAGCCCACCCTGCAGCCCCACAGACCCCCTTGCAGCCCCCATAGCCTACCTTGCAGCCCCCACAGCCCACCCTACAGCCCCTGTAGCCCCCACAGCCCACCCTGCAGCCCCACAGCCCCATCCTCCAGCCCCATAGACCCCCCTGCAGCCCCCATAGCCCACCCTGCAGCCCCTGTAGCCCCCCCAGCCCCCTTTGCAGCCCCCCCCCCCATCTCACCCCATGCCCGTTGCATTTGCTCTGGCACTGCAGGTCTCCCAATGCAGACACATCCTGGCACCGGTGCTGGAAACACACCTGGGAAGGGGGGGGCGGTGGGATGTGATATCAGGACCCCCCCCCACTCCAGAGCAGGACCCCCCCCATTCCGGAGTAGGGACCCCCCCCCGTGCCATCAGGACCCCCCCATTCCGAAGCAGGGACCTCCCCCCATGCCATCAGAACCCCCCCCCATTCCGAAGCAGGGAGCCCCCCGAACCATCAGGACCCCCCATACCATCAGGACCCCCCCCATTCCAAAGCAGGGACCCCCCCGTGCCAGCAGGACCCCCCCATCCTGGAGCAGGGACCCCCCCATACCTTCAGGACCCCCCTGTACCATCAGGACCCCCCCCATTCCAAAGCAGCGACCCCCCCGTACCATCAGGACCCCCCCCATTCCAAAGCAGGGACCCCCCCCCCATACCATCGGGACCCTCCCCATCCTGGAGCAGGGACCCCCCCGTGCCATCAGGACCCCCCCATTCTAGAGCAGAGACCCCCCCCATACCATCAGGACCCCCCCATTCCGAAGCAGGGACCCCCCCCATACCATCAGGACCCCCCCCATTCCAGAGCAGAGACCCCCCCCATACCATCAGGACCCCCTCCCTTCCAGAGCAGGGACCCCCCCGTACCATCAGGACCCCCCCATTCCAGAGCAGAGACCCCCCCCCATGACATCAGGACCCCCCAGTGCCATCAGGACCCCCCCCATTCCAAAGCAGCGACCCCCCCGTACCATCAGGACCCCCCCCATTCCAAAGCAGGAACCCCCCCCCCGTACCATCAGGACCCTCCCCATCCTGGAGCAGGGACCCCCCCCCATACCATCAGGACCCTCCCCATCCTGGAGTAGGGACCCCCCTGTACCATCAGGACCCCCCCATTCCAAAGCAGGGACCCCCCCGTACCAACAGGACCCCCCCCCCATTCCAGACCAGGGACCCCCCCATACCATCAGGACCCCCCCATTCCAAAGCAGGGACCCCCCCCCATACCATCAGGACCCCCCCGCCCTATTCCTTAGCAGGGATCCCTGCCCATGCCATCAGGACCCCCCCATTCCAAAGCAGGGACCCCCCCCCATACCATCAGGACCCCCCCGCCCTATTCCTTAGCAGGGATCCCTGCCCATGCCATCAGGACCCCCCCATTCCAAAGCAGGGACCCCCCCCCATACCATCAGGACCCCCCCGCCCTATTCCTTAGCAGGGATCCCTGCCCATGCCATCAGGACCCCCCCCATTCCAGAGCAGGGACCCCCCCAAACCATCAAGACCCCCCCATGCCATCAGGACCCCCCCTTCCAGAGCAGGGACCCCCCTGTACCATCAGGATCCCCCCATTCTGAAGCAGGGACCCCCCCCATTCCAGAGCAGAGACCCCCCCCCCCATTCCAGAGCAGGACCCCCCTCATTCCAAAGCAGGGACCCCCCTGTACCATCAGGACCCCCCCCATTCCAGACCAGGGACCCCCCTGTGCCATCAGGACCTCCTCCATTCCAGAGCAGGACCCCCCCCCATACCATCAGGACCCCCCCCATTCCAGAGCAGGACCGCCCCATTCCGAAGCAGGGACCCCCTCGAACCATCAGGACCCCCTCCCTTCCAGACCAGGGACCCCCCCCCGTGCCATCAGGACCCCCCATTCCAGAGCAGAGACCCCCCCCCATGACATCAGGACCTCCCCGTGCCATCAGGACCCCCCCCATTCCAAAGCAGGGACCCCCCCAGTGCCATCAGGACCCCCCTCATTCCAGACCAGGGACCCCCCTGTACCATCAGGACTCCCCCCCATTCCAGAGCAGGACCGCCCCATTCCGAAGCAGGGACCCCCTCGAACCATCAGGACCCCCCTGTGCCATCAGGACCCCCCCCATTCCAAAGCAGGGACCCCCCCCATACCATCAGGACCCCCCCCCTTCCAGAGCAGGACCCCCCCCCCATACCATCAGGACCCCCCCCATTCCAGAGCAGGACCCCCCCCGTACCATCAGGACCCCCCCGCCCTATTCCTTAGCAGGGACCCCTGCCCATGCCATCAGGACCCCCCCAATTCCAGAGCAGGGACCCCCCCCCATACCATCAGAACCCTCCCCATCCTGGAGTAGGGACCCCCCTGTACCATCAGGACCCCCCCATCCCAAAGCAGGGACCCCCCCCCCATACCATCAGGACCCCCCTCATTCCAGAGCAGGACCCCCCCCCCATCCTGGAGCAGGGACCCCCGCCCGTGCCATCAGGACCCCCCTGTACCATCAGGACCCCCCCATTCCAAAGCAGGGACCCCCCCGTACCATCAGGACCCCCCCCATTACAAAGCAGGGACCCCCCCCCATTTACCTTGCCGGCCCCGCACGCTGTGCCGGGCAGCACCATGACGGCATCGCTCGAATCCTCCGAACCGGGCGGTACCGAACCGGGACACGATTCGGACCCATCGGAACCGAGACGACACTGCAGGCGGCCGCAGGGGGCGTCACTGCGGGGAGGGGAGGGGGTCAAGGGAGGGATGGGGGGGGGTAAAGGAAGGGATGGGGGGGGGGGTTAGAGAAGGGGTGGGGGTAAAGGAAAGGGGGGGGTCATGGAAGGGATTGTGGGGGTAAAGGAAGGGGTGGGGGGGTCAGGAAAGGAGTGAGGGGTCAGGGAAGGGGTGGGGGGTAAAGGAAGGGATGGGGGGGGGGGGGGTTAGAGAAGGGGTGGGGGGTAAAGGAAAGGGGAGGGGTCATGGAAGGGATAGTGGGGGTAAAAGAAGGGGTGGGGGGGTCAGGGAAAGGATGGGGGGGTAAAGGAAGGAATGGGGGGGTCAAGGAAGGGATGGGGGGGTGGTCAGGGAAGGGGTGGGGGGGGTAAAGGAAGGGATGGGGGGGGGGTTAGAGAAGGGGTGGGGGTAAAGGAAAGGGGAGGGGTCATGGAAGGGATTGGGGGGGGGTAAAGGAAGGGATGGGGGGGTGGTTAGAGAAGGGGCAGGGGGTTCAGGGAAAGGATGGGGGGGTCAGGGAAGGGGTGGGGGGTAAAGGAAAGGGGGGGGGGTGTCATGAAAGGGATAGTGGGGGTAAAGGAAGAGGTGGGAGGTCAGGGAAGGGATGGGGTGGGTCAAGGAAGGGATGGGGGTCAGGAATGGGGTCGGGGGATAAAGGAGGGGGGGGGGTCAAGGAAGAGGTGAGGGGTCAGGGAAGGGGTAGGGGATAAAGAAAGGGGCAGGGGGGTCTGGGAAAGTATGGGGGGGTAAAAAAAGGGATGGGGGGTTAAGGAAGGTTGTAGGGGGGTCAGAGAAGGGGTGGGGGGTAAAGGAAGAGGGGGGGGTCAAGGAAGGTATGGGGGGGTCATGGAAGGGATAGCGGGGGTAAAGGAAGGGGTGGGGGGGTCAGGAAAGGGATGGGGGGTAAAGGAAGGGATGGGGGTCAGGAATGGGGTCGGGGGATAAAGGAAGGGGTGGGGGGGGTCAAGGAAGGTTGTAGGGGGGTCAGAGAAGGGGTGGGGGTAAAGGAAGGGATAGGGGGTCAGGAAATGAATGGGGATAAAGGAAGGGATGGGGGGGAGTCAGGGAAGGGGTGGGGTCAGGGTAGGGATGCAGGCAGTGGGGATGGGGGCAGGAGGGATGGGAGGGGCAGGGAGGGACAGGGCTGGGGGCAGCAGGGATGGGATGGGATGGGATGGGGGCAGCAGGGCCACAATGGGGGCAGCAGGGATGAGATGGGATGGGATGGGATGGATGGGATGGGATGGGATGGATGGGATGGGGATGGGATGGATGAGATGGGGATGGGGATGGGATGGGATGGGATGGGATGGGGTGGGATGGATGGGATGGGATGGGATGGATGGGATGGGGATGGGATGGATGGGATGGGATGGATGGGATGGGATGGATGGGATGGGATGGGATGGGATGGATGGGATGGGATGGGATGGGATGGATGGGATGGGATGGGATGGATGGGATGGGATGGGATGGATGGGATGGGATGGGATGGATGGGATGGGGATGGGATGGATGAGATGGGGATGGGGATGGGATGGGATGGGATGGATGGGATGGATGGGATGGGATGGATGGGATGGGATGGATGGGATGGGGATGGGATGGATGGGATGGATGGGATGGATGGGATGGGATGGATGGGATGGGATGGATGGGATGGGGATGGGATGGATGAGATGGGGATGGGGATGGGATGGGATGGGATGGGATGGGATGGGATGGGATGGGATGGGATGGATGGGATGGGATGGGATGGGATGGATGAGATGGATGGGATGGGATGGGATGGATGGGATGGATGGGATGGGATGGGATGGGATGGATGGGATGGATGGGATGGGATGGGATGGGATGGATGAGATGGATGGGATGGGATGGATGGATGGGATGGGATGGATGAGATGGATGGAATGGGATGGGATGGATGGAATGGGATGGGATGGATGGGATGGGATGGATGGGATGGGATGGGATGGATGGGATGGGATGGGATGGGATGGGATGGGATGAGATGGGATGGGATGGATGGGATGGGATGGATGGGATGGATGGGATGGGGTGGGATGGGATGGGGTGGGATGGGATGAGATGGGATGGGATGGATGGGATGGATGGGATGGGATGGGATGGGATGGATGGGATGGGATGAGATGGGATGGGATGGGATGGGATGGGATGGGATGGGATGGGATGGATGGGATGGGATGGATGGGATGGGATGGGATGGATGGGATGGGATGAGATGGGATGGGATGGGATGGATGGGATGGGATGAGATGGGATGGGATGAGATGGGATGGGATGGATGGGATGGATGGGATGGGATGGGATGGGATGGGATGGGATGGGATGGGATGGATGGGATGGGATGGGATGGGATGGGATGGATGAGATGGATGGGATGGGGATGGGATGGATGGGATGGATGGGATGGGGATGGGATGGATGGGATGGATGGGATGGGATGAGATGGGATGGGATGGATGGGATGGATGGGATGGGATGGGATGGGATGGATGGGATGGGATGGATGGGATGGGATGGGATGGGATGGATGAGATGGATGGAATGGGATGGGATATTATGGGATGGGATGGATGGGATGGGATGGATGGGATGGGATGGGATATTATGGGATAGGATGGATGGGATGGGATGGGATTGGATGGATGGGATGGGATATTATGGGATAGGATGGATGGGATGGGATGGGATGGATGGGATGGGATATTATGGGATGGGATGGGATGGGATGGGATGGGATATTATGGGATGGGATGGGATGGGATGGGATATTATGGGATGGGATGGGATGGGATATTATGGGATGGGATGGGATGGGATGGGATATTATGGGATGGGATGGGATGGGATGGGATATTATGGGATGGGATGGGATGGGATATTATGGGATGGGATGGGATGGGCTGGGGGCAGCAGGGCTATAATGGGGGCAGCAGGGCAGGGGTCTCAGGGCAGGGTCCATCAGTGGCAGCTCACCCTGCAGCACAGGGCACGTAGGAGCCGTTCCGGAGCTGCCCGCAGTGCCCACCTTCATCCCCCCGTGCATTCAGAGCAGCCATGCAGGAGCTGGAGACGGGGACAGCACCTGCATTGAGTGGGGGGGGGACACATGCAACACTATGAGCTCAACCCCCATTGCAACAAACAACCCCCCCCCCCCCAAAGCAATGCTGCACCTGAGCCCAGCAGCTGCTGGCACTGCAGCTCGTAGGTGATGCAGACCCCCCCCGAGCAGCGGCCGTTGCTGCAGGGTTGCATGTCCTGCACGAACGAGTTGGGGGGGCAGCGGCTGGAGCGGCCGTCGCAGAACTCGGGGAGGTCGCATTCGTTGCTGCGCTCCCTGCACGGCTGCCCTGCACCCAGCAGCTGCAAGAGGGGGGCAAATAAAACGGGGGGGGTTGGTTGGGAACTGCAGCGCTGCAATGAATGCAGCTGGGGGCATGCAGCTGTGCTGCAATGCAGCTGGGGGCATGCAGATGTGCTGCAATGCAGCTGGGGCATGCAGCAGTGCTGCAATGCAGCTGCAGGCATGCAGCTGTGCTGCAAGGGCGGCCCTGCACAACCAGCTCCATGCATGCAATGCTGCATGGCTGCCCTTGCACACTTGGCCTTGCAAAGTAATCGCCGCGGGTGCATCTTGCATGCACAGCCCAGCGCATTCGTCTTTGCACACCTGGCTCCATGCATCTGTGCTAAGCGTGCATCGCTGGACAGCCAGCCCTGTGCATTCACACATGCATGGCTGGCCTTGCACACCTGGCCCTACAAACCCATTCCTTTGCACACCCAGCCCCATGCAACCATCCCTGCCCAGCCCCCTTTGCACGCCCACCCCCTTTGCACACCTATCCCCATGCAACCACCCCTGCCCAGCCCCCTTTTGCACACCCATCCTTCTGCATTCATCCCAGCATGCACACCCCCTTTGCACACTCCCCTTTGCACGCCTACCCCCATGCAACCGTCCCTGCCCACCCGCTTTGCACACCCACCCCCACATTTGCACACCCTCCCCTCTTTGCACACCCAGCCCCCTTTGCAGGCCAACCCCCTTTGCACGCCTACCCCCATGCAACTATCCTTGCCCAGCCCCCTTTTGCACACCCACCCTCCTTGCACACCTACCCCTTTTGCACACCCACCCCCCTTTGCACACCCACCCCTTTTGCACACCCACACGTTTTGCACACCCACACCTTTTGCAAACACCCACCCCCATTGCATGCCCACCCCCTTTGCACACCCACCCCCCCTTTGCACACCCATCCCTATTGCACACCCACCCCCCTTGCACACACCCCCCTTTGCACACCTACCCCCATGCAACCATCCCTGCCCAGCCCCCCTTTGCACACCCATCCCTACTGCACACCCACCCCCCCTTGCACACCCACACCTTTTGCACACCCACCCCCTTTGCACACCTAACCCCATGCAACCATTCCTTCCCAGCCCTTTGCACACCCACCCCCATTGCACACCTACCCCCATGCAACTATACTTGCCCAACCCCCTTTTGCACACCCACCCCCTTTGCATGCCCGCCCCCCTTTGCACACCCACCCCCTTTTTACCTCCCTCTTGCACACCCATCCCTATTGCACACACCCCCTTTGCACACCCATCCCCTTGCACGCCCACCCCTTTTGCACACCCACTCCCCCTTGAACACCCCCCCCCTTTGCACACACACCCCCCCTTTGCACACCTGGCACTGGTGGCAGCACCCCTCCCCCGTTGCACACTGTGCTCCGGGCAGCAGCTGACACGAGCTGCTATTGCAGCACGGATCCGTGCACTCCTATAGACAACAACGGCTGCACTGAGACCCCCCAATTTGGGGGGGGGGGGGGGCGGCATTTAAAACCCCACCCCACCCCGGGACCCCCCCCCCTCGACCACCCACCGTGCTCAGCCCGCAGTCGCAGACCTCCCCCGGCTCCAGGAAGCGGTTCCCACACACGGGGGTCGCCCCCTGCAGCCGATGGGGGTCGGGGGGGTCGGGGGGGTCGTAAAGGCACCAGCCCAACCTCCCCCGCAGGGTCTGATCCAACGAGGCTGCGCTGCAGTTGCTGAAGCTCAAACCGGGGGTCAGGCTGAGGGGGGGGGGTGCAAAGTGAGGGGGGGGCGATGCAAAGTGGGGGGGTTTAACAAGGTGGGGGGGGTGAACAATGTGGGGGGGGATGCAAATTGAGGGGGGGGGGGAGGATGCAAAGTGGGGGGGGTTAACAAGTGGGGGGGGTGAACAAAGGGGGGGGGTGAACAAGGGGGGGGAGGATGCAAAGTGGGGGGGGTGTGAATAAGGGGAGGGGGATGCAAAGTGGGGGGGGTTAACAAGTGGGGGGGGTGAACAAGAGGTGGGGGGGTGAACAAGGGGGGAGGGGGATGCAAAATGGGGGGGGGGGGTTGATAAAGGTAGTTGCGGGGGGGGGAGGAAATCACCCTATGGGTCATCCCCCATGACCCCCCCACCCCCAGCCTTACCCTATATATGTGTCTCCCCCCTCCCCAACCCCCCCACCCTAACCACATATATGCCATCCCCCTGACCCCCTATGTCATTCCCCCCCCCCTCACCCCACAACCCCACCCCTTATGGGTCACCCCCCCCCCCCGGTTGTCCCCCCCTACAACCCCCTGTGCACCACCCCACCCCCCCCAACACCTTATGTGACCCCCCACAATCCCCTATGTGCCCCCCCCCCAACAAACCCCTATGTCTCCCCCCCCCAACCCCTTATGTGACACCCCCCCCAACAACCCCTCTATGTGCCCCCCCCAAACAACCCCTCTATGCGCCCCCCCCCAACAACCCCCTATGCGCTCACCCCACAACCCCCTATGTGACCCCCCCAACCCCTCTATGTGCCCCCCCCCCAACAAACCCCTATGTCCCCCCCAACCCCTTATGTGCCCCCCCCCACAACCCCTCTATGTGCCCCCCCCCAACAAACCCCTATGTCCCCCCCCAACCCCCTATGTGCCCCCCCAGACAAACCCCTATGTGCCCCCCCCAACCCCTCTATGTGCCCCCCCCAACCCTCTATGTGACACCCCAACCCCCTATGTGACCCCCCCAACCCCTCTATGCCCCCCCAACGCTCTATGCGCCCCCCCCAACCCCCTATGTGCCCGTGCCCCCCCCCCAACAAACCCCAATGTCCCCCCCCCAACTTCTTATGTGCCCCCCCCAACCCCTCTATGTGCCCCCCCCCCAACAAACCCCTATGCCCCCCCCCCCCAACCTCTCTATGTGCCCCCCCCCACAACAACCCCCTACGTGCCTCCCCCCCATCCACCCACCCGCTGGGGGGGTCCATGATGCAGCCGTGGTCGTGGTACAGGTTGGAGCATGCGCAGTTCGGTCCGTCGTGCCCCATGCCCAGGTTGTGGCCCAGCTGGTGGGCGACGGTGGAGGCCACAACCAGGACGCTGATAGAGTGGTCCTGGGGGGGGGGCACAAAGGGGTCAGAGAGATGGGGGGGGGCACATAGGGGGTCAGGGTGATGGGGGGGGGGCACATAGGGGGTCAGGGTGATGGGGGGGGGCACACAGGGGGTCAGGAGAGGCTGAGGGGTATATAGGGGGTCAGGGTGATGGGGGGGGGGGCACATAGGGGGTCAGGGTGATGGGGGGGGCATATGGGGGATTGGGGGGGGCTTATAGGGGATGAGGGTGGGGGTAGGGGGCATATAGGGGGTCAGGGTGATGGTGGGGGGGGCACATAGGGGATGGGGGGGCTTTATAGGGGGTCAGGGTGATGGTGGGGGGGGGAACATGGGGTGAGTGTGGGGATGGGGGGGCACAAAGGGGTCAGGGTGATGGGGCACAAAGGGGGTCAGGGTGATGGGGGGGGGCATATGGGGGGTCAGGGTGACGGGGGGGGGGCATATAGGGGATCGGGGGGGACTTATAGGGGATCAGGGTGGGGGTAGGGGGCACATAGGGGGTCAGGGTGGGGGTAGGGGGCATATAGGGGGTCAGGGTGGTGGGGCACAAAGGGGGTCAGGGTGATGGGGGGGGGGGCACATAGGGGGTCAGGGTGAGGATGGGGGGGCACATAGGGGGTCAGGGTGATGGGGGGAGGCACAAAGGGGGTCAGAGAGATGGGGGGGGCACATAGGGGATCGGGGGGGCTTATAGGGGATCAAGGTGGGGGTAGGGGGCATATAGGGGGGTCAGGGTGGTGGGGGGGGGGGCACATGGGGGTCAGGGTGATGGTGGAGGGGGCACAAAGGGGGTCAGGGTGATGAGGGGGGGCGTATAGGGGATTGGGGGGGGCTTATAGGGGGTCAGGGTGGGGGTAGGGGGCTTATAGGGGATCAGGGTGATGGGGGGGGCACATAGGGGATGGGGGGGCTTATAGGGGTCAGGGTGGTGGGGGAGGGGGGCACATAGGGGATGGGGGGGCACAAAGGGGGTCAGGGTGGGGATGGGGGGGCACAAAGGGGGTCAGGGTGATGGGGGGGGGGGCACATAGGGGGTCAGGGTGATGGGTGGGGGGCATATAGGGGATCGGGGGGGGCTTATAGGGGATCAGGGTGGGGGTAGGGGGCATATAGGGGGTCAGGGTGATGGTGGGGGGAAATAGGGGGTCAGAGTGGGGATGGGGGGGCACAGAGGGGGTCAGGGTGATGGTGGGAGCATATAGGGGGTCAGGGTGATGGTGTGGGGGGGAAAATAGGGGGTCAGGGTGGGGATGGGGGGGCACATAGGGGGTCAGGTAGGGGGTGGGTGGCACATAGGGGGGTCAGGGTGGGAGTGGGGGGGGGCACATAGGGTGTCAGGTTGGGTATGGGGGGGGGCACAAAGGGGGTCAGAGTGGGGGTGAGGGGACACAGAGGGGGTCAGGGAGGGGCTGAGGGGCATATAGGGTCAGGGAGATGTGGGGGGGGCACAAAGGGGGTCAGGGTGGTCGGGGGGGTGCATATAGGGGGTCAGGGTGATGGTGTGGGGGTGGGGTTTGGGGAGGATGACACATATGGGGTTATGGTGGGGGGGGGGGTGCCTGGGGTGGGGCCTATGTGGGGTCAGGGTGGGGGGGGGCTGGGGAAGGGAGGAGTCAAGGTGGGGATGGTGGGGGGGCACGACTCATATAGGGTCGGGGGGGGGGTGTGGGGGAGCATTGGGGTGGGGGTCAGGGTGGGGATGGGCTCTGGGAGTGGGGGGGTGACACATGGGGGGTCCAAATGGGGTTGGGGGGGGGTCTGATGTTGGTCCCCACCATGCTGACCCCCCGGATCGCTCAGCAGAGCAGATGGACGCCTGGGCCGCCACCCCCACAGCCACGTCCTCAAAGCGGGACCCACTGCAGGGACAGCACGGAGAACCCTAAACACCCCCAGCCTTAACCCCATAAACCCCACAAACACCCCCCCCAACCTTAACCCCATAACCCCCACAAACACCCCCCAGGCTTAACCCCATAAACCCCCCCAAACAGCCCCCCCAGCCTTAACCCCATAACCCATAACCCCCCCAAATCATCCCCCCCCCACTTTAACCCCATACCCCAACATTAACCCCATACCCCCCCCCCCAAAATGATCCCCCCCCAGCTATAACCCCATAACCCCTCTCAAATCATCCCCCCCCCCACTTTCACCCCATACCCCCCCTCCAAGTATCCCCACCCCCCACTTTAACCCCATAATAACCCCCCACCAAATCATCCCCCCCCACTTTAACCCCATAACCCCCCCCAAAGCAGACCCCCCCAACTTTAACCTCATAACCCCCCCCAACTTTAACCCCATAACCCAACCCCCCCCACTTTAACCCCATATCCCCCCCAAAAGAGACCCCTCCCAACTTTAACCCTATAACCCCGCCACACTTAACCCCATACCCCCCCCAAATCATCCCCCCCCACTTTAACCCCTAACCCCCCCAAAATCATCCCCCCCCCACTTTAACCCCATAGCCCCCCCCAAAGCATCCCCCCCACTTTAACCCCATACCCCCCCCAAAGCAGACCCCCCCATCTTTAACCCCATAACCCCCCCCAAAATCATCCCCCCCCACTTTAACCCCATAACCCCCCCCCAAAGCAGACCCCCCCATCTTTAACCCTATAACCCCCCTCAAATCATCCCCCTCCCCACTTTAACCCCATAACCCCCCCCAAAGCATCCCCCCCCCCTTTAACCCCATATCCCCCCCCAAATGATACCCCCCCGATCTATAACCCCATACCCCCCCCCAAATCATCCCCCCCCACTTTAACCCCATAGCCCCCCCCCAAAGCACCCCCCCCACTTTAACCCCATAACCCCCCCCCAAATGATCCCCCCCCAGCTATAACCCCATAACCCCCTCAAATCATCCCCCTCCCCACTTTAACCCCATAGCCCCCCCAAAGGAGACCCCTCCCAACTTTAACCCCATACCCCCCAACTTTAAACCCCATACCCCCCCCCCCATATCCCCCCCCCCATATCCCCCCCCCACTTTAACCCCCCCCACCTGAGGAGCTGCGCGTTGTCGTGCCGTATCCTGGGCAGCAGCTCGTCCCTCCTCCATCGCAGGAAGCTCCTTAAGGCCGCGCGGCCGCTGCTGCCAACGGGGATCGGATCCACCGAGCTCCAGACCTCCAGCAACGGCACCGAGATACGGAGCCCCAGCGGGAGGAAGAACTGGGGGGGGGAAAGATGGGGTGGGACCCATATGTTGGGGGGGGGGGGTCAGAGATGGGGATGGGACCCATATGTTGGGGGGGGGGGGGTCAGAGATTGAGGATGGGACCCATATGTTGGGGGGGGGGGGGGCAGAGATTGAGGATGGGACCCATATGTTGCCTCCACCAACGGCACCGAGATACGGAGCCCCAGCGGGAGGAAGAACTGGGGGGGGGGGGGGGACACATAGGGTGGGGGGGGGGGTCAGAGATTGGGGATGGAACATATATGTTGGGGTGGGGTCAGTACTCATATGTATGGGGGGGTCAGAGATGGGGATGGGACCCATATGTTGGGGGGGGGAGTCAGAGATTGGGGTGGGACCCATATGTTGGGGGGGGGGGTCAGAGATTGGGGTGGGACCCATATGTGGGGGGGGGTCAGTGCTCATATGTGGGGGGCGGTCAGAATTTGGGGATGGGACCCCTACGTTGGGGGGGGGGAGAGAGTGGGGATGGGACCCATATGTTGGGGGGGGGGGGAATTGGGGTCAGTGCTCACATGGGGGGGGGGCAGAGATGGGGGTGGGACACATAGGTTGGGGGGGGGGGGGTCAGAGATTGGGGATGGGACCCATATGTTGGGGGGGGGCAGAGAGTGGGGATGGGACCCATATGTTGGGGGGGGAAAGATGGGGATGGGACCCAAATGTTGGGGGGGGGGGGTCAGAGATTGGCACATATGTTTTGGGGGGGGGGGGGGACACATGTGGGGGGGTTAGAGATTGGGGATGGGACCCATATGTTGGGGGGGCGGGGGATCAGTGCTCACATGGGGGGGGGTCAGAGATTGAGGATGGGACCCATATGTTGGGTGGGGGGGCAGAGAGTGGGAATGGGACCCATATGTTGGGGGGGGAATTGGGGTCAGTGCTTACATGTGGGGGGGGGTCAGAGATTGGGGATGGGACCCATATGTTGGGGGGGGCGGGGGATCAGTGCTCACATGGGGGGGGGTCAGAGATTGAGGATGGGACCCATATGTTGGGTGGGGGGGCAGAGAGTGGGGATGGGACCCTATGTTGGGGGGGGGGGGGGCAGAGAGTGGGGATGGGACCCATATGTTTTGGGGGGGGGAATTGGGGTCAGTGCTCAAATGTGGGGGGGGGGGGTCAGAGATTGGGGATGGGACCCATATGTTGGGGGGGGGATCAGTGCTCACATGGGGGGGTCAGAGATGGGGGATGGGCACAACATGTTGGGGGGGGGTCAGGGTTTGGGGACAGTGCTTACATCATGTGGGGGGGGTCAGAGATCGGGGATGGGACCCATATGTTTTGAGGGGGGGTGGGGGGTCAGTGCTCACATGTGGGGGGGGGTCAGAGATTGGGGATGGGCCCCATATGTTGGGGGGGGGGGGAAGGTCAGAGATTGGGGATGGGACCCATATGTTGGGGGGGGGCAGAGAGTGGGAATGGGCCCCATATATTGGAGGGTTGGGGGTTTAAGTGGAGGGGGGTTTGAGAGGGGGTTGGGGGGGGGGTAGAGGATGGGGTGGGGGGGTTGAGGATGGGGAAGGGGGGGTTCAGAGCGGAGGGGGGGTTGAGGGGGGGTATGGGATGGGGAGAGGGTGTCGGGGTAGGGGGGGGTGGGGGGGGTAGAGGATGGGGGGGTAGATGGAGGGGGTGAGTATGGGGAGGGGGTGTCAAGGTGGGGGGGTGGGGAGAGGGGAGATAGAGGATGGGAAAGGGGGGTGTCGAAGTGGAGGGGGGGCTTGAGAGGGGAATGAGGATGGGGAGGGGGGGTCGGGGTAGGGGGGGTAGAGGATGGGGTGGGGAGGAGTGGGGGGAGGGAGGGGTAGAGGGTGGGATGGGGAGTTTGAGGATGGGGGGAGGCAAAGTGGGGGGGGTTGAGGATGAGGAGGGGGGATTGAGGATGGGTGGTGTTGGGGTGGGGGGGGTAGAGGATGGGGTGGGGGGGTCAGAGTGGAGGGGGGGTTGTTGAGTTGGGGGTGAGGATGGGGAGGGGGGATGTTGGGTCAGGGTTAGGGTTAAGGTTAGGAGTGGAAGGTGGGGGTTGAGGGGGGGCTGAGGATAGGAAAGGGGGGAGTCGGAGTGGAGGGGATTGGGGGGGGGTTGAGGATGGGGAGGGGGGGTCGGGGTGGGGGGGTTTGGGTGGGGGGCTCGGGGGGATTGAGGATGGGGGGGGGCAGCTCTCACCGTGTTCACCTGGTTGGCGATTTCCAACGTGCGGCTGCGGACGCGCTGCAGGTTGGGGTAGTTCTGGAACTGTGGGTACAGGGGGGGGGCAGTGTTATATGGGGGGGTCAGTGTTGTATGGGGGGGTCAGTGTTATATGGGGGGGGGTCAGTGTTATATGGGGGGTCAGTGTTGTATGGGGGGTCAGTGTTATATGGGGGGGGTGTTATATGGGGGGGGTCAGTGTTATATGGGGGGGGTCAGTGTTGTATGGGGGGGTCAGTGTTATATGGGGGGGGGTCAGTGTTATATGGGGGGGGTGTTATATGGGGGGGTCAGTGTTATATGGGGGGGTCATTGTTATATGGGGGGTCAGTGTTATATGGGGGTGGTCAGTGTTATATGGGGGGTTGTTATATGGGGGGGGGTCAGTGTTATATGGGGGGTCAGTGTTATATGGGGGGG
Source organism: Coturnix japonica (assembly GCF_054131305.1). Classification (NCBI taxonomy): domain Eukaryota; kingdom Metazoa; phylum Chordata; class Aves; order Galliformes; family Phasianidae; genus Coturnix; species Coturnix japonica. The sequence goes on along the minus strand of NW_028189124.1, from coordinate 4,157 downwards.
TCAGTGTTGTATGGGGGGGGTCAGTGTTATATGGGGGGGGTGTTATATGGGGGGGGTCAGTGTTATATGGGGGGGGTCAGTGTTGTATGGGGGGGTCAGTGTTATATGGGGGGGGGTCAGTGTTATATGGGGGGTCAGTGTTGTATGGGGGGGTCAGTGTTATATGGGGGGGGTGTTATATGGGGGGGGTCAGTGTTATATGGGGGGGGTCAGTGTTGTATGGGGGGGTCAGTGTTATATGGGGGGGGGTCAGTGTTATATGGGGGGGGTGTTATATGGGGGGGTCAGTGTTATATGGGGGGGTCAGTGTTATATGGGGGGTCAGTGTTATATGGGGGTGGTCAGTGTTATATGGGGGGGGGTGTTATATGGGGGGGGGTCAGTGTTATATGGGGGGGTCAGTGTTATATGGGGGGGTCAGTGTTGTATGGGGGGGGTCAGTGTTATATGGGGGGGGTGTTATATGGGGGGGGTCAGTGTTATATGGGGGGGGGTCAGTGTTGTATGGGGGGGTCAGTGTTATATGGGGGGGGTCAGTGTTATATGGGGGGGGTGTTATATGGGGGGGTCAGTGTTATATGGGGGGGTCAGTGTTATATGGGGGGTCAGTGTTATATGGGGGTGGTCAGTGTTATATGGGGGGGGTGTTATATGGGGGGGGGTCAGTGTTATATGGGGGGGTCAGTGTTATATGGGGGGGTCAGTGTTGTATGGGGGGGGTCAGTGTTATATGGGGGGTCAGTGTTATATGGGGGGGGGTCAGTGTTATATGGGGGGGGTCAGTGTTATATGGGGGGGTCAGTGTTATATGGGGGGGGGTCAGTGTTATATGGGGGGTCAGTGTTGTATGGGGGGGTCAGTGTTATATGGGGGGGGTCAGTGTTATATGGGGGGGTCAGTGTTATATGGGGGGGGTCAATGTTATATGGGGGGTCAGTGTTATATGGGGGGGTCAGTGTTATATGGGGGGGTCAGTGTTATATGGGGGGGGTCAATGTTATATGGGGGGTCAGTGTTATATGGGGGGGTCAGTGTTATATGGGGGGGGTCAATGTTATATGGGGGGTCAGTGTTATATGGGGGGTCAGTGTTGTATGGGGGGGTCAGTGTTATATGGGGGGGGTCAGTGTTATATGGGGGGGGTCAGTGTTATATGGGGGGGTCAGTGTTATATGGGGGGGGTCAATGTTATATGGGGGGTCAGTGTTATATGGGGGGAGTCAGTGTTATATGGGGGGGGTGTTATATGGGGGGGTCAGTGTTATATGGGGGGGGTCAGTGTTATATGGGGGGGTCAGTGTTATATGGGGGGGGTGTTATATGGGGGGGGTCAGTGTTATATGGGGGGGTCAGTGTTATATGGGGGGGTCAGTGTTATATGGGGGGGGGTCAGTGTTATATGGGGGGGGTGTTATATGGGGGGGGTCAGTGTTATATGGGGGGGTCAGTGTTATATGGGGGGGTCAGTGTTATATGGGGGGGGGTCAGTGTTATATGGGGGGGTCAGTGTTATATGGGGGGGGTCAGTGTTATGTGGGGGGGTCAGTGTTATATGGGGGGGGGTCAGTGTTATATGGGGGGGGTCAGTGTTATATGGGGGGGTCAGTGTTATATGGGGGGGGTCAGTTATATGGGGGGGGTCAGTTATATGGGGGGGGTCAGTGTTATATGGGGGGGGGTCAGTGTTATATGGGGGGTCAGTGTTATATGGGGGGGGTCAGTGTTATATGGGGGGTGTCAGTGTTATATGGGGGGTCAGTGTTGTATGGGGGGGTCAGTGTTATATGGGGGGGTGTCAGTGTTATATGGGGGGGTCAGTGTTATATGGGGGGGGTCAGTGTTATATGGGGGGTGTCATTGTTGTATGGGGGGGTCAGTGTTGTATGGGGGGGGTCAGTGTTGTATGGGGGGGGTCAGTGTTATATGGGGGGTCAGTGTTATATGGGGGGGTCAGTGTTATATGGGGGGTATTAAAGGGGCAGCTTCTCTGTGCCCTGGTCTCACCGCAGCGTGGTCCACCACCATCACCAGCTCCACAACGCGCTGCTGGGCTGGAGCTCGTTTGGCCTGGGGGGGGCAAAAGGGGGCGGGGGGGGACATGGAGGAACTCAATGGGGCTGGGAGCCCAATATGGGGGGGGATGGGACCCCAATATGGTAGTGGGACCCCAATATGGCAATTGGGGTCCCACCCATCCCACATGGCACCCCAGTGGGGTGACAGGACCCCAGGGTGGCAATGGGACCCTGTGGGGCAATGGGACCCAATGGGGTGATGGGACTCCAGGGTGGCAATGGGACCCAGTGGGGTGATGGGACCCAATGGGGTGATGGGACCCCTATATGGCAGTGGGACCCAGTGGGGTGACAGGACCCCAGGGTGGCAATGGGACCCCAAGATGGCAATGGGATCCAGTGGGGGGATGGGACCCCAGGGTGGCAATGGGACCCAATGGGGTGATGGGACCCAGTGGGGCAATGGGACCCAGTGGAGTGATGGGACCCCAATATGACAATGGGACCCCAATATGGCAATGGGACCCAGTGGGCAATGGGACCCCAATATGACAATGGGACCCAATGGGGGGATTGGACCCCAATATGACAATGGGACCCCAATATGGCAATGGGACCCAGTGGGGGGATTGGACCCCAATATGACAATGGGACCCAGTGGGGGGATTGGACCCCAATATGGCAATGGGACCCAGTGGGGGGATGGGACCCCTATATGGCAATGGGACCCAGTGGGGGGATGGGACCCCAATATGGCAATGGGACCCAGTGGGGTGATGGGACCCCAATATGGCAATGGGACCCAGTGGGGTGACAGGACCCCAGGGTGGCAATGGGACCCAGTGGGGCAATGGGACCCAATGGGGTGATGGGACACCTATATGGCAATGGGACCCAGTGGGGTGATGGGACCCCAATATGGCAATGGGACCCAGTGGGGGGATGGGACCCCAATATGGCAATGGGACCCAGTGGGGTGATGGGACCCCAATATGGCAATGGGACCCAGTGGGGTGACAGGACCCCAGGGTGGCAATGGGACCCAGTGGGGCAATGGGACCCAATGGGGTGATGGGACCCCAATATGGCAATGGGACCCCTATATGGCAATGGGACCCAGTGGGGGGATGGGACCCCTATATGGCAATGGGACCCCTATATGGCAATGGGACCCAGTGGGGGATGGGACCCCTATATGGCAATGGGACCCAGTGGGGTGATGGGACCCCAATATGGCAATGGGACCCCTATATGGCAATGGGACCCAGTGGGGGGATGGGACCCCTATATGGCAATGGGACCCAGTGGGGTGATGGGACCCCAATATGGCAATGGGACCCAGTGGGCAATGGGACCCCAATATGGCAATGGACCCCAGTGGGGTGACAGGACCCCAGGGTGGCAATGGGACCCAGTGGGGTGATGGGACCCCAATATGGCAATGGGACCCCACCATGGCAATGGGACCCCAATATGGCAATGGGACCCCAATATGGCAATGGGACCCAGTGGGGTGATGAGACCCCAATATGGCAATGGGACCCAATGGGGTGATGGGACCCCAATATGGCAATGGACCCAGTGGGGTGATGGGACCCCAATATGGCAACAGGACCCCAGGGTGGCAATGGGATCCAGTGGGGCAATGGGACCCAGTGGAGTGATGGGACCCCAATATGACAATGGGACCAAGTGGGGTGATGGGACCCCAATATGGCAATGGGACCCAGTGGAGTGATGGGACCCAGTGGAGTGATGGGACCCAGTGGAGTGATGGGACCCCAATATGGCAATGGACCCCAGTGGGGTGACAGGACCCCAGGGTGGCAATGGGACCCAATGGGATGATGGGACCCAATGGGGTGATGGGACCCCAATATGGCAATGGGACCCAGTGGGCAATGGGACCCCACAGGGGCAAGGGGACCCCGGTACCACCCACCCTATGCAGCCATGGCAGCTCCGTCCCCACGTCATCCGGGGGTCTTTGGGGGGGTCTCAGCCCATAGTCCCGCAGCCGGTAGGCGACGTGCTGCCCGGGGGGGCCGCTGGGATCCGGCTCCAGCCCATAAGTCCTGTCCTGTGTCAGCTGGAGGTGACCACTGTATGGGGATGGGGGGGGGGGCTGTTATAGAACTTGGG
>NW_028189123.1:0-36694 GCF_054131305.1 Coturnix japonica | reverse complement strand
GCTGAAGTCACTTCTGGGTCTGCTGAAGTCACTTCTGGGTTTGCAGACCTGAGTTCCGAATTAGCAGACCTCACTTTCCTGGTCTGCTTACCTCACTTCCGGGTTTGATGACCTCACTTCCGGGTTTGGTGACCTCACTTCCGGGTTTGCTGACCTCACTTCCGGGTGTGGTGACCTCACTTCCGGGTTTGCTGACCTCACTTCCGGGTTTGCTGACATCACTTCCGGGTTTAGTGACGTCACTTCCGGGTTTGGTGACCTCACTTCCGGGTGTGGTGACCTCACTTCCGGGTTTGCTGACCTCACTTCCGGGTGTGGTGACCTCACTTCCAGGTGTGGTGACCTCACTTCCGGGTTTGCTGACCTCACTTCCGGGTTTGCTGAAGTCACTTCTGGGTCTGCTGAAATCACTTCTGGGTTTGCAGACCTGAGTTCCGAATTAGCAGACCTCACTTTCCTGGTCTGCTTACCTCACTTCCGGGTATGCTGACCTCACTTCCGGGTTTAGTGACGTCACTTCGGGGTGTGGTGACCTCACTTCCGGGTTTAGTGACGTCACTTCCGGGTTTGGTGACCTCACTTCCGGGTTTGGTGACCTCACTTCCGGGTGTTGTGACCTCACTTCCGGGTTTAGTGACGTCACTTCCGGGTTTGGTGACCTCACTTCCGGGTTTGCTGAGCTCACTTCCGGGTTTGCTGACCTCACTTCCGGGTGTGGTGACCTCACTTCCGGGTTTGGTGACCTCACTTCCGGGTTTGGTGACCTCACTTCCGGGTGTTGTGACCTCACTTCCGGGTTTAGTGACGTCACTTCCGGGTTTGGTGACCTCACTTCCGGGTTTGCTGACCTCACTTCCGGGTTTGCTGACCTCACTTCCGGGTGTGGTGACCTCACTTCTGGGTTTGCTGACCTCACTTCCGGGTTTGCTGACCTCACTTCCGGGTTTAGTGACGTCACTTCCGGGTTTGGTGACCTCACTTCCGGGTGTGGTGACCTCACTTCCGGGTTTGGTGACCTCACTTCCGGGTGTGGTGACCTCACTTCCGGGTTTGCTGACCTCACTTCCGGGTTTAGTGACGTCACTTCCGGGTTTGGTGACCTCACTTCCGGGTGTGGTGACCTCACTTCCGGGTTTGCTGACCTCACTTCCGGGTGTGGTGACCTCACTTCCGGGTTTGCTGACCTCACTTCCGGGTGTGGTGACGTCACTTCCGGGTTTGGTGACCTCACTTCCGGGTGTGGTGACCTCACTTCCGGGTTTAGTGACCTCACTTCCGGGTGTGGTGACCTCACTTCCGGGTGTGGTGACCTCACTTCCGGGTTTGCTGACCTCACTTCCGGGTTTGCTGAAGTCACTTCTGGGTCTGCTGAAGTCACTTCTGGGTTTGCAGACCTGAGTTCCGAATTAGCAGACCTCACTTTCCTGGTCTGCTTACCTCACTTCCGGGTGTGGTGACCTCACTTCCGGGTTTGATGACCTCACTTCCGGGTTTGGTGACCTCACTTCCGGGTTTGCTGACCTCACTTCCGGGTGTGGTGACCTCACTTCCGGGTTTGCTGACCTCACTTCCGGGTTTGCTGACATCACCTCCGGGTTTAGTGACGTCACTTCCGGGTTTGGTGACCTCACTTCCGGGTGTGGTGACCTCACTTCCGGGTATGCTGACCTCACTTCCGGGTGTGGTGACCTCACTTCCGGGTGTGGTGACCTCACTTCCGGGTTTGCTGACCTCACTTCCAGGTGTGGTGACCTCACTTCCGGGTGTGCTGACCTCACTTCCGGGTGTGGTGACCTCACTTCCGGGTTTGCTGACCTCACTTCCGGGTTTGCTGAAGTCACTTCTGGGTCTGCTGAAGTCACTTCTGGGTTTGCAGACCTGAGTTCCGAATTAGCAGACCTCACTTTCCTGGTCTGCTTACCTCACTTCCGGGTTTGATGACCTCACTTCCGGGTTTGGTGACCTCACTTCCGGGTTTGCTGACCTCACTTCCGGGTGTGGTGACCTCACTTCCGGGTTTGCTGACCTCACTTCCGGGTATGCTGACATCACTTCCGGGTTTAGTGACGTCACTTCCGGGTTTGGTGACCTCACTTCCGGGTGTGGTGACCTCACTTCCGGGTATGCTGACCTCACTTCCGGGTTTAGTGACGTCACTTCCGGGTTTGGTGACCTCACTTCCGGGTGTGGTGATCTCACTTCCGGGTTTGGTGACATCACTTCCGGGTGTGGTGACCTCACTTCCGGGTTTGCTGACCTCACTTCCGGGTTTGCTGACCTCACTTCCGGGTTTAGTGACGTCACTTCCGGGTTTGGTTACCTCACTTCCGGGTGTGGTGACCTCACTTCCGGGTTTGGTGACCTCACTTCCGGGTTTGGTGACCTCACTTCCGGGTGTGGTGACCTCACTTCCGGGTGTGGTGACCTCACTTCCGGGTTTAGTGACGTCACTTCCGGGTTTGGTGACCTCACTTCCGGGTGTGGTGACCTCACTTCCGGGTTTGCTGACCTCACTTCCGGGTGTGGTGACCTCACTTCCAGGTGTGGTGACCTCACTTCCGGGTTTGCTGACCTCACTTCCGGGTTTGCTGAAGTCACTTCTGGGTCTGCTGAAATCACTTCTGGGTTTGCAGACCTGAGTTCCGAATTAGCAGACCTCACTTTCCTGGTCTGCTTACCTCACTTCCGGGTATGCTGACCTCACTTCCGGGTTTAGTGACGTCACTTCCGGGTGTGGTGACCTCACTTCCGGGTTTAGTGACGTCACTTCCGGGTTTGGTGACCTCACTTCCGGGTTTGGTGACCTCACTTCCGGGTGTTGTGACCTCACTTCCGGGTTTAGTGACGTCACTTCCGGGTTTGGTGACCTCACTTCCGGGTTTGCTGACCTCACTTCCGGGTTTGCTGACCTCACTTCCGGGTTTAGTGACGTCACTTCCGGGTGTGGTGACCTCACTTCCGGGTGTGGTGACCTCACTTCCGGGTGTGGTGACGTCACTTCCGGGTATGCTGACCTCACTTCCGGGTGTGGTGACCTCACTTCTGGGTTTGCTGACCTCACTTCCGGGTTTAGTGACGTCACTTCCGGGTTTGGTGACCTCACTTCCGGGTGTGGTGACCTCACTTCCGGGTTTGGTGACCTCACTTCCGGGTGTGGTGACCTCACTTCCGGGTTTGCTGACCTCACTTCCGGGTTTAGTGACGTCACTTCCGGGTTTGGTGACCTCACTTCCGGGTGTGGTGACCTCACTTCCGGGTTTGCTGACCTCACTTCCGGGTGTGGTGACCTCACTTCCGGGTTTGCTGACCTCACTTCCGGGTGTGGTGACGTCACTTCCGGGTTTGGTGACCTCACTTCCGGGTGTGGTGACCTCACTTCCGGGTTTGCTGACCTCACTTCCGGGTATGCTGACATCACTTCTGGGTTTAGTGACGTCACTTCCGGGTTTGGTGACCTCACTTCCGGGTGTGGTGACCTCACTTCCGGGTATGCTGACCTCACTTCCGGGTTTAGTGACGTCACTTCCGGGTTTGGTGACCTCACTTCCGGGTGTGGTGACCTCACTTCCGGGTTTGGTGACATCACTTCCGGGTGTGGTGACCTCACTTCCGGGTTTGCTGACCTCACTTCCGGGTTTGCTGACCTCACTTCCGGGTTTAGTGACGTCACTTCCGGGTTTGGTTACCTCACTTCCGGGTGTGGTGACCTCACTTCCGGGTTTGGTGACCTCACTTCCGGGTGTGGTGACCTCACTTCCGGGTGTGGTGACCTCACTTCCGGGTTTAGTGACGTCACTTCCGGGTTTGGTGACCTCACTTCCGGGTGTGGTGACCTCACTTCCGGGTTTGCTGACCTCACTTCCGGGTGTGGTGACCTCACTTCCAGGTGTGGTGACCTCACTTTTGGGTTTGCTGACCTCACTTCCGGGTTTGCTGAAGTCACTTCTGGGTCTGCTGAAATCACTTCTGGGTTTGCAGACCTGAGTTCCGAATTAGCAGACCTCACTTTCCTGGTCTGCTTACCTCACTTCCGGGTATGCTGACCTCACTTCCGGGTTTAGTGACGTCACTTCCGGGTGTGGTGACCTCACTTCCGGGTTTAGTGACGTCACTTCCGGGTTTGGTGACCTCACTTCCGGGTTTGGTGACCTCACTTCCGGGTGTTGTGACCTCACTTCCGGGTTTAGTGACGTCACTTCCGGGTTTGGTGACCTCACTTCCGGGTTTGCTGACCTCACTTCCGGGTTTGCTGACCTCACTTCCGGGTGTGGTGACCTCACTTCTGGGTTTGCTGACCTCACTTCCGGGTTTGCTGACCTCACTTCCGGGTTTAGTGACGTCACTTCCGGGTTTGGTGACCTCACTTCCGGGTGTGGTGACCTCACTTCCGGGTTTGGTGACCTCACTTCCGGGTGTGGTGACCTCACTTCCGGGTTTGGTGACCTCACTTCCGGGTTTAGTGACGTCACTTCCGGGTTTGGTGACCTCACTTCCGGGTTTAGTGACGTCACTTCCGGGTTTGCTGACCTCACTTCCGGGTGTGGTGACCTCACTTCCGGGTTTGCTGACCTCACTTCCGGGTGTGGTGACGTCACTTCCGGGTTTGGTGACCTCACTTCCGGGTGTGGTGACCTCACTTCCGGGTTTGCTGACCTCACTTCCGGGTGTGGTGACCTCACTTCCGGGTTTGCTGACCTCACTTCCGGGTTTGCTGAAGTCACTTCTGGGTCTGCTGAAGTCACTTCTGGGTTTGCAGACCTGAGTTCCGAATTAGCAGACCTCACTTTCCTGGTCTGCTTACCTCACTTCCGGGTTTGATGACCTCACTTCCGGGTTTGGTGACCTCACTTCCGGGTTTGCTGACCTCACTTCCGGGTGTGGTGACCTCACTTCCGGGTTTGCTGACCTCACTTCCGGGTTTGCTGACATCACTTCCGGGTTTAGTGACGTCACTTCCGGGTTTGGTGACCTCACTTCCGGGTGTGGTGACCTCACTTCCGGGTTTGCTGACCTCACTTCCGGGTGTGGTGACCTCACTTCCAGGTGTGGTGACCTCACTTCCGGGTTTGCTGACATCACTTCCGGGTTTGCTGAAGTCACTTCTGGGTCTGCTGAAATCACTTCTGGGTTTGCAGACCTGAGTTCCGAATTAGCAGACCTCACTTTCCTGGTCTGCTTACCTCACTTCCGGGTATGCTGACCTCACTTCCGGGTTTAGTGACGTCACTTCGGGGTGTGGTGACCTCACTTCCGGGTTTAGTGACGTCACTTCCGGGTTTGGTGACCTCACTTCCGGGTTTGCTGAGCTCACTTCCGGGTTTGCTGACCTCACTTCCGGGTGTGGTGACCTCACTTCTGGGTTTGCTGACCTCACTTCCGGGTTTGCTGACCTCACTTCCGGGTTTAGTGACGTCACTTCCGGGTTTGGTGACCTCACTTCCGGGTGTGGTGACCTCACTTCCGGGTTTGGTGACCTCACTTCCGGGTGTGGTGACCTCACTTCCGGGTTTGCTGACCTCACTTCCGGGTTTAGTGACGTCACTTCCGGGTTTGGTGACCTCACTTCCGGGTGTGGTGACCTCACTTCCGGGTTTGCTGACCTCACTTCCGGGTGTGGTGACCTCACTTCCGGGTTTGCTGACCTCACTTCCGGGTGTGGTGACGTCACTTCCGGGTTTGCTGACCTCACTTCCGGGTGTGGTGACCTCACTTCCGGGTTTGCTGACCTCACTTCCGGGTGTGGTGACCTCACTTCCGGGTGTGGTGACCTCACTTCCGGGTTTGCTGACCTCACTTCCGGGTATGCTGAAGTCACTTCTGGGTCTGCTGAAGTCACTTCTGGGTTTGCAGACCTGAGTTCCGAATTAGCAGACCTCACTTTCCTGGTCTGCTTACCTCACTTCCGGGTTTGATGACCTCACTTCCGGGTTTGGTGACCTCACTTCCGGGTTTGCTGACCTCACTTCCGGGTGTGGTGACCTCACTTCCGGGTTTGCTGACCTCACTTCCGGGTTTGCTGACATCACTTCCGGGTTTAGTGACGTCACTTCCGGGTTTGGTGACCTCACTTCCGGGTGTGGTGACCTCACTTCCGGGTATGCTGACCTCACTTCCGGGTTTAGTGACGTCACTTCCGGGTTTGGTGACCTCACTTCCGGGTGTGGTGACCTCACTTCCGGGTTTGGTGACGTCACTTCCGGGTGTGGTGACCTCACTTCCGGGTTTGCTGACCTCACTTCCGGGTTTGCTGACCTCACTTCCGGGTTTAGTGACGTCACTTCCGGGTTTGGTTACCTCACTTCCGGGTGTGGTGACCTCACTTCCGGGTTTGGTGACCTCACTTCCGGGTGTGGTGACCTCACTTCCGGGTGTGGTGACCTCACTTCCGGGTTTCGTGACGTCACTTCCGGGTTTGGTGACCTCACTTCCGTGTGTGGTGACCTCACTTCCGGGTTTGCTGACCTCACTTCCGGGTGTGGTGACCTCACTTCCAGGTGTGGTGACCTCACTTCCGGGTTTGGTGACCTCACTTCCGGGTGTTGTGACCTCACTTCCGGGTTTAGTGACGTCACTTCCGGGTTTGGTGACCTCACTTCCGGGTTTGCTGACCTCACTTCCGGGTTTGCTGACCTCACTTCCGGGTGTGGTGACCTCACTTCTGGGTTTGCTGACCTCACTTCCGGGTTTGCTGACCTCACTTCCGGGTTTAGTGACGTCACTTCCGGGTTTGGTGACCTCACTTCCGCTTGTGGTGACCTCACTTCCGGGTTTGCTGACCTCACTTCCGGGTGTGGTGACCTCACTTCTGGGTTTGCTGACCTCACTTCCGGGTTTGCTGACCTCACTTCCGGGTTTCCTGACCTCACTTCCGGGTTTGCTGACCTCACTTCCGGGTTTAGTGACGTCACTTCCGGGTTTGGTGACCTCACTTCCGGGTGTGGTGACCTCACTTCCGGGTTTGCTGACCTCACTTCTGGGTGTGGTGACCTCACTTCCGGGTTTGCTGACCTCACTTCCGGGTGTGGTGACGTCACTTCCGGGTTTGGTGACCTCACTTCCGGGTGTGGTGACCTCACTTCCGGGTTTGCTGACATCACTTCCGGGTTTAGTGACGTCACTTCCGGGTTTGGTGACCTCACTTCCGGGTGTGGTGACCTCACTTCCGGGTATGCTGACCTCACTTCCGGGTTTAGTGACGTCACTTCCGGGTTTGGTGACCTCACTTCCGGGTGTGGTGACCTCACTTCCGGGTTTGGTGACCTCACTTCCGGGTTTGCTGACCTCACTTCCGGGTTTGCTGACCTCACTTCCGGGTTTAGTGACGTCACTTCCGGGTTTGGTTACCTCACTTCCGGGTGTGGTGACCTCACTTCCGGGTTTGGTGACCTCACTTCCGGGTGTGGTGACCTCACTTCCGGGTGTGGTGACCTCACTTCCGGGTTTAGTGACGTCACTTCCGGGTTTGGTGACCTCACTTCCGGGTGTGGTGACCTCACTTCCGGGTTTGCTGACCTCACTTCCGGGTGTGGTGACCTCACTTCCAGGTGTGGTGACCTCACTTCCGGGTTTGCTGACCTCACTTCCGGGTTTGCTGAAGTCACTTCTGGGTCTGCTGAAGTCACTTCTGGGTTTGCAGACCTGAGTTCCGAATTAGCAGACCTCACTTTCCTGGTCTGCTTACCTCACTTCCGGGTTTGCTGACATCACTTCCGGGTTTGCTGACATCACTTCCGGGTTTAGTGACGTCACTTCCGGGTTTGGTGACCTCACTTCCGGGTGTGGTGACCTCACTTCCGGGTATGCTGACCTCACTTCCGGGTTTAGTGACGTCACTTCCGGGTTTGGTGACCTCACTTCCGGGTGTGGTGACCTCACTTCCGGGTTTGGTGACCTCACTTCCGGGTGTGGTGACCTCACTTCCGGGTTTGCTGACCTCACTTCCGGGTTTGCTGACCTCACTTCCGGGTTTAGTGACGTCACTTCCGGGTTTGGTTACCTCACTTCCGGGTGTGGTGACCTCACTTCCGGGTTTGGTGACCTCACTTCCGGGTGTGGTGACCTCACTTCCGGGTGTGGTGACCTCACTTCCGGGTTTAGTGACGTCACTTCCGGGTTTGGTGACCTCACTTCCGGGTGTGGTGACCTCACTTCCGGGTTTGCTGACCTCACTTCCGGGTGTGGTGACCTCACTTCCAGGTGTGGTGACCTCACTTCCGGGTTTGCTGACCTCACTTCCGGGTTTGCTGAAGTCACTTCTGGGTCTGCTGAAATCACTTCTGGGTTTGCAGACCTGAGTTCCGAATTAGCAGACCTCACTTTCCTGGTCTGCTTACCTCACTTCCGGGTATGCTGACCTCACTTCCGGGTTTAGTGACGTCACTTCCGGGTTTGGTGACCTCACTTCCGGGTGTGGTGACCTCACTTCCGGGTTTGCTGACCTCACTTCCGGGTGTGGTGACCTCACTTCCGGGTTTGCTGACCTCACTTCCGGGTGTGGTGACGTCACTTCCGGGTTTGCTGACCTCACTTCCGGGTGTGGTGACCTCACTTCCGGGTTTGCTGACCTCACTTCCGGGTGTGGTGACCTCACTTCCGGGTGTGGTGACCTCACTTCCGGGTGTGGTGACCTCACTTCCGGGTTTGCTGACCTCACTTCCGGGTATGCTGAAGTCACTTCTGGGTCTGCTGAAGTCACTTCTGGGTTTGCAGACCTGAGTTCCGAATTAGCAGACCTCACTTTCCTGGTCTGCTTACCTCACTTCCGGGTGTGGTGACGTCACTTCCGGGTTTGGTGACCTCACTTCCGGGTGTGGTGACCTCACTTCCGGGTTTGCTGACATCACTTCCGGGTTTAGTGACGTCACTTCCGGGTTTGGTGACCTCACTTCCGGGTGTGGTGACCTCACTTCCGGGTATGCTGACCTCACTTCCGGGTTTAGTGACGTCACTTCCGGGTTTGGTGACCTCACTTCCGGGTGTGGTGACCTCACTTCCGGGTTTGGTGACCTCACTTCCGGGTATGCTGACCTCACTTCCGGGTTTGCTGACCTCACTTCCGGGTTTAGTGACGTCACTTCCGGGTTTGGTTACCTCACTTCCGGGTGTGGTGACCTCACTTCCGGGTTTGGTGACCTCACTTCCGGGTGTGGTGACCTCACTTCCGGGTGTGGTGACCTCACTTCCGGGTTTAGTGACGTCACTTCCGGGTTTGGTGACCTCACTTCCGGGTGTGGTGACCTCACTTCCGGGTTTGCTGACCTCACTTCCGGGTGTGGTGACCTCACTTCCGGGTGTGGTGACCTCACTTCCGGGTTTAGTGACGTCACTTCCGGGTTTGGTGACCTCACTTCCGGGTGTGGTGACCTCACTTCCGGGTTTGCTGACCTCACTTCCGGGTGTGGTGACCTCACTTCCAGGTGTGCTGACCTCACTTCCGGGTTTAGTGACGTCACTTCCGGGTTTGGTTACCTCACTTCCGGGTGTGGTGACCTCACTTCCGGGTTTGGTGACCTCACTTCCGGGTGTGGTGACCTCACTTCCGGGTGTGGTGACCTCACTTCCGGGTTTCGTGACGTCACTTCCGGGTTTGGTGACCTCACTTCCGTGTGTGGTGACCTCACTTCCGGGTTTGCTGACCTCACTTCCGCGTGTGGTGACCTCACTTCCAGGTGTGGTGACCTCACTTCCGGGTTTGGTGACCTCACTTCCGGGTGTTGTGACCTCACTTCCGGGTTTAGTGACGTCACTTCCGGGTTTGGTGACCTCACTTCCGGGTTTGCTGACCTCACTTCCGGGTTTGCTGACCTCACTTCCGGGTGTGGTGACCTCACTTCTGGGTTTGCTGACCTCACTTCCGGGTTTGCTGACCTCACTTCCGGGTTTAGTGACGTCACTTCCGGGTTTGGTGACCTCACTTCCGCTTGTGGTGACCTCACTTCCGGGTTTCCTGACCTCACTTCCGGGTTTGCTGACCTCACTTCCGGGTTTCCTGACCTCACTTCCGGGTTTGCTGACCTCACTTCCGGGTTTAGTGACGTCACTTCCGGGTTTGGTGACCTCACTTCCGGGTGTGGTGACCTCACTTCCGGGTTTGCTGACCTCACTTCTGGGTGTGGTGACCTCACTTCCGGGTTTGCTGACCTCACTTCCGGGTGTGGTGACGTCACTTCCGGGTTTGGTGACCTCACTTCCGGGTGTGGTGACCTCACTTCCGGGTTTGCTGACATCACTTCCGGGTTTAGTGACGTCACTTCCGGGTTTGGTGACCTCACTTCCGGGTGTGGTGACCTCACTTCCGGGTATGCTGACCTCACTTCCGGGTTTAGTGACGTCACTTCCGGGTTTGGTGACCTCACTTCCGGGTGTGGTGACCTCACTTCCGGGTTTGGTGACCTCACTTCCGGGTGTGGTGACCTCACTTCCGGGTGTGGTGACCTCACTTCCGGGTTTGCTGACATCACTTCCGGGTTTAGTGACGTCACTTCCGGGTTTGGTGACCTCACTTCCGGGTGTGGTGACCTCACTTCCGGGTATGCTGACCTCACTTCCGGGTTTAGTGACGTCACTTCCGGGTTTGGTGACCTCACTTCCGGGTGTGGTGACCTCACTTCCGGGTTTGGTGACCTCACTTCCGGGTGTGGTGACCTCACTTCCGGGTTTGCTGACCTCACTTCCGGGTTTAGTGACGTCACTTCCGGGTTTGGTGACCTCACTTCCGGGTGTGGTGACCTCACTTCCGGGTTTGGTGACCTCACTTCCGGGTGTGGTGACCTCACTTCCGGGTGTGGTGACCTCACTTCCGGGTTTGCTGACATCACTTCCGGGTTTAGTGACGTCACTTCCGGGTTTGGTGACCTCACTTCCGGGTGTGGTGACCTCACTTCCGGGTATGCTGACCTCACTTCCGGGTTTAGTGACGTCACTTCCGGGTTTGGTGACCTCACTTCCGGGTGTGGTGACCTCACTTCCGGGTTTGGTGACCTCACTTCCGGGTTTGCTGACCTCACTTCCGGGTTTGCTGACCTCACTTCCGGGTTTAGTGACGTCACTTCCGGGTTTGGTTACCTCACTTCCGGGTGTGGTGACCTCACTTCCGGGTTTGGTGACCTCACTTCCGGGTGTGGTGACCTCACTTCCGGGTGTGGTGACCTCACTTCCGGGTTTAGTGACGTCACTTCCGGGTTTGGTGACCTCACTTCCGGGTGTGGTGACCTCACTTCCGGGTTTGCTGACCTCACTTCCGGGTGTGGTGACCTCACTTCCAGGTGTGGTGACCTCACTTCCGGGTTTGCTGACCTCACTTCCGGGTTTGCTGAAGTCACTTCTGGGTCTGCTGAAATCACTTCTGGGTTTGCAGACCTGAGTTCCGAATTAGCAGACCTCACTTTCCTGGTCTGCTTACCTCACTTCCGGGTATGCTGACCTCACTTCCGGGTTTAGTGACGTCACTTCCGGGTGTGGTGACCTCACTTCCGGGTTTAGTGACGTCACTTCCGGGTTTGGTGACCTCACTTCCGGGTTTGCTGACCTCGCTTCCGGGTTTAGTGACGTCACTTCCGGGTTTGGTGACCTCACTTCCGGGTGTGGTGACCTCACTTCCGGGTTTGGTGACCTCACTTCCGGGTGTGGTGACCTCACTTCCGGGTTTGCTGACCTCACTTCCGGGTTTAGTGACGTCACTTCCGGGTTTGGTGACCTCACTTCCGGGTGTGGTGACCTCACTTCCGGGTTTGCTGACCTCACTTCCGGGTGTGGTGACGTCACTTCCGGGTTTGGTGACCTCACTTCCGGGTGTGGTGACCTCACTTCCGGGTTTGCTGACCTCACTTCCGGGTGTGGTGACCTCACTTCCGGGTGTGGTGACCTCACTTCCGGGTTTGCTGACCTCACTTCCGGGTTTGCTGACATCACTTCCGGGTTTAGTGACGTCACTTCCGGGTTTGGTGACCTCACTTCCGGGTGTGGTGACCTCACTTCCGGGTATGCTGACCTCACTTCCGGGTTTAGTGACGTCACTTCCGGGTTTGGTGACCTCACTTCCGGGTGTGGTGACCTCAGTTCCGGGTTTGGTGACCTCACTTCCGGGTGTGGTGACCTCACTTCCGGGTTTGCTGACCTCACTTCCGGGTTTGCTGACGTCACTTCCGGGTTTAGTGACGTCACTTCCGGGTTTGGTTACCTCACTTCCGGGTGTGGTGACCTCACTTCCGGGTGTGGTGACCTCACTTCCGGGTTTAGTGACGTCACTTCCGGGTTTGCTGACCTCACTTCCGGGTTTGCTGACCTCACTTCCGGGTTTGCTGACCTCACTTCCGGGTGTGGTGACCTCACTTCCGGGTTTGCTGACCTCACTTCCGGGTTTAGTGACGTCACTTCCGGGTTTGGTGACCTCACTTCCGGGTGTGGTGACCTCACTTCTGGGTTTGCTGACCTCACTTCCGGGTTTGCTGACCTCACTTCCGGGTTTAGTGACGTCACTTCCGGGTTTGGTGACCTCACTTCCGCTTGTGGTGACCTCACTTCCGGGTTTCCTGACCTCAATTCCGGGTTTGCTGACCTCACTTCCGGGTTTCCTGACCTCACTTCCGGGTTTGCTGACCTCACTTCCGGGTTTAGTGACGTCACTTCCGGGTTTGGTGACCTCACTTCCGGGTGTGGTGACCTCACTTCCGGGTTTGCTGACCTCACTTCTGGGTGTGGTGACCTCACTTCCGGGTTTGCTGACCTCACTTCCGGGTGTGGTGACGTCACTTCCGGGTTTGGTGACCTCACTTCCGGGTGTGGTGACCTCACTTCCGGGTTTGCTGACATCACTTCCGGGTTTAGTGACGTCACTTCCGGGTTTGGTGACCTCACTTCCGGGTGTGGTGACCTCACTTCCGGGTATGCTGACCTCACTTCCGGGTTTAGTGACGTCACTTCCGGGTTTGGTGACCTCACTTCCGGGTGTGGTGACCTCACTTCCGGGTTTGGTGACCTCACTTCCGGGTGTGGTGACCTCACTTCCGGGTTTGCTGACCTCACTTCCGGGTTTGCTGACCTCACTTCCGGGTTTAGTGACGTCACTTCCGGGTTTGGTTACCTCACTTCCGGGTGTGGTGACCTCACTTCCGGGTTTGGTGACCTCACTTCCGGGTGTGGTGACCTCACTTCCGGGTGTGGTGACCTCACTTCCGGGTTTAGTGACGTCACTTCCGGGTTTGGTGACCTCACTTCCGGGTGTGGTGACCTCACTTCCGGGTTTGCTGACCTCACTTCCGGGTGTGGTGACCTCACTTCCAGGTGTGGTGACCTCACTTCCGGGTTTGCTGACCTCACTTCCGGGTTTGCTGAAGTCACTTCTGGGTCTGCTGAAATCACTTCTGGGTTTGCAGACCTGAGTTCCGAATTAGCAGATCTCACTTTCCTGGTCTGCTTACCTCACTTCCGGGTATGCTGACCTCACTTCCGGGTTTAGTGACGTCACTTCCGGGTTTGGTGACCTCACTTCCGGGTGTGGTGACCTCACTTCCGGGTTTGGTGACCTCACTTCCGGGTTTGCTGACCTCACTTCCGGGTTTGCTGACCTCACTTCCGGGTTTAGTGACGTCACTTCCGGGTTTGGTTACCTCACTTCCGGGTGTGGTGACCTCACTTCCGGGTTTGGTGACCTCACTTCCGGGTGTGGTGACCTCACTTCCGGGTGTGGTGACCTCACTTCCGGGTTTAGTGACGTCACTTCCGGGTTTGGTGACCTCACTTCCGGGTGTGGTGACCTCACTTCCGGGTTTGCTGACCTCACTTCCGGGTGTGGTGACCTCACTTCCAGGTGTGGTGACCTCACTTCCGGGTTTGCTGACCTCACTTCCGGGTTTGCTGAAGTCACTTCTGGGTCTGCTGAAGTCACTTCTGGGTTTGCAGACCTGAGTTCCGAATTAGCAGACCTCACTTTCCTGGTCTGCTTACCTCACTTCCGGGTTTGCTGACATCACTTCCGGGTTTGCTGACATCACTTCCGGGTTTAGTGACGTCACTTCCGGGTTTGGTGACCTCACTTCCGGGTGTGGTGACCTCACTTCCGGGTATGCTGACCTCACTTCCGGGTTTAGTGACGTCACTTCCGGGTTTGGTGACCTCACTTCCGGGTGTGGTGACCTCACTTCCGGGTTTGGTGACCTCACTTCCGGGTGTGGTGACCTCACTTCCGGGTTTGCTGACCTCACTTCCGGGTTTGCTGACCTCACTTCCGGGTTTAGTGACGTCACTTCCGGGTTTGGTTACCTCACTTCCGGGTGTGGTGACCTCACTTCCGGGTTTGGTGACCTCACTTCCGGGTGTGGTGACCTCACTTCCGGGTGTGGTGACCTCACTTCCGGGTTTAGTGACGTCACTTCCGGGTTTGGTGACCTCACTTCCGGGTGTGGTGACCTCACTTCCGGGTTTGCTGACCTCACTTCCGGGTGTGGTGACCTCACTTCCAGGTGTGGTGACCTCACTTCCGGGTTTGCTGACCTCACTTCCGGGTTTGCTGAAGTCACTTCTGGGTCTGCTGAAATCACTTCTGGGTTTGCAGACCTGAGTTCCGAATTAGCAGACCTCACTTTCCTGGTCTGCTTACCTCACTTCCGGGTATGCTGACCTCACTTCCGGGTTTAGTGACGTCACTTCGGGGTGTGGTGACCTCACTTCCGGGTTTAGTGACGTCACTTCCGGGTTTGGTGACCTCACTTCCGGGTTTGGTGACCTCACTTCCGGGTGTTGTGACCTCACTTCCGGGTTTAGTGACGTCACTTCCGGGTTTGGTGACCTCACTTCCGGGTTTGGTGAGCTCACTTCCGGGTTTGCTGACCTCACTTCCGGGTGTGGTGACCTCACTTCTGGGTTTGCTGACCTCACTTCCGGGTTTGCTGACCTCACTTCCGGGTTTAGTGACGTCACTTCCGGGTTTGGTGACCTCACTTCCGGGTGTGGTGACCTCACTTCCGGGTTTGGTGACCTCACTTCCGGGTGTGGTGACCTCACTTCCGGGTTTGCTGACCTCACTTCCGGGTTTAGTGACGTCACTTCCGGGTTTGGTGACCTCACTTCCGGGTGTGGTGACCTCACTTCCGGGTTTGCTGACCTCACTTCCGGGTGTGGTGACCTCACTTCCGGGTTTGCTGACCTCACTTCCGGGTGTGGTGACGTCACTTCCGGGTTTGCTGACCTCACTTCCGGGTGTGGTGACCTCACTTCCGGGTTTGCTGACCTCACTTCCGGGTGTGGTGACCTCACTTCCGGGTGTGGTGACCTCACTTCCGGGTGTGGTGACCTCACTTCCGGGTTTGCTGACCTCACTTCCGGGTATGCTGAAGTCACTTCTGGGTCTGCTGAAGTCACTTCTGGGTTTGCAGACCTGAGTTCCGAATTAGCAGACCTCACTTTCCTGGTCTGCTTACCTCACTTCCGGGTGTGGTGACGTCACTTCCGGGTTTGGTGACCTCACTTCCGGGTGTGGTGACCTCACTTCCGGGTTTGCTGACATCACTTCCGGGTTTAGTGACGTCACTTCCGGGTTTGGTGACCTCACTTCCGGGTGTGGTGACCTCACTTCCGGGTATGCTGACCTCACTTCCGGGTTTAGTGACGTCACTTCCGGGTTTGGTGACCTCACTTCCGGGTGTGGTGACCTCACTTCCGGGTTTGGTGACCTCACTTCCGGGTTTGCTGACCTCACTTCCGGGTTTGCTGACCTCACTTCCGGGTTTAGTGACGTCACTTCCGGGTTTGGTTACCTCACTTCCGGGTGTGGTGACCTCACTTCCGGGTTTGGTGACCTCACTTCCGGGTGTGGTGACCTCACTTCCGGGTGTGGTGACCTCACTTCCGGGTTTAGTGACGTCACTTCCGGGTTTGGTGACCTCACTTCCGGGTGTGGTGACCTCACTTCCGGGTTTGCTGACCTCACTTCCGGGTGTGGTGACCTCACTTCCGGGTGTGGTGACCTCACTTCCGGGTTTAGTGACGTCACTTCCGGGTTTGGTGACCTCACTTCCGGGTGTGGTGACCTCACTTCCGGGTTTGCTGACCTCACTTCCGGGTGTGGTGACCTCACTTCCAGGTGTGCTGACCTCACTTCCGGGTTTAGTGACGTCACTTCCGGGTTTGGTTACCTCACTTCCGGGTGTGGTGACCTCACTTCCGGGTTTGGTGACCTCACTTCCGGGTGTGGTGACCTCACTTCCGGGTGTGGTGACCTCACTTCCGGGTTTCGTGACGTCACTTCCGGGTTTGGTGACCTCACTTCCGTGTGTGGTGACCTCACTTCCGGGTTTGCTGACCTCACTTCCGCGTGTGGTGACCTCACTTCCAGGTGTGGTGACCTCACTTCCGGGTTTGGTGACCTCACTTCCGGGTGTTGTGACCTCACTTCCGGGTTTAGTGACGTCACTTCCGGGTTTGGTGACCTCACTTCCGGGTTTGCTGACCTCACTTCCGGGTTTGCTGACCTCACTTCCGGGTGTGGTGACCTCACTTCTGGGTTTGCTGACCTCACTTCCGGGTTTGCTGACCTCACTTCCGGGTTTAGTGACGTCACTTCCGGGTTTGGTGACCTCACTTCCGCTTGTGGTGACCTCACTTCCGGGTTTCCTGACCTCACTTCCGGGTTTGCTGACCTCACTTCCGGGTTTCCTGACCTCACTTCCGGGTTTGCTGACCTCACTTCCGGGTTTAGTGACGTCACTTCCGGGTTTGGTGACCTCACTTCCGGGTGTGGTGACCTCA
Organism: Coturnix japonica; assembly: GCF_054131305.1. Lineage (NCBI taxonomy): Eukaryota > Metazoa > Chordata > Aves > Galliformes > Phasianidae > Coturnix > Coturnix japonica. The sequence goes on along the minus strand of NW_028189123.1, from coordinate 19,951 downwards.
CTTCCGGGTTTGCTGACCTCACTTCTGGGTGTGGTGACCTCACTTCCGGGTTTGCTGACCTCACTTCCGGGTGTGGTGACGTCACTTCCGGGTTTGGTGACCTCACTTCCGGGTGTGGTGACCTCACTTCCGGGTTTGCTGACATCACTTCCGGGTTTAGTGACGTCACTTCCGGGTTTGGTGACCTCACTTCCGGGTGTGGTGACCTCACTTCCGGGTATGCTGACCTCACTTCCGGGTTTAGTGACGTCACTTCCGGGTTTGGTGACCTCACTTCCGGGTGTGGTGACCTCACTTCCGGGTTTGGTGACCTCACTTCCGGGTGTGGTGACCTCACTTCCGGGTGTGGTGACCTCACTTCCGGGTTTGCTGACATCACTTCCGGGTTTAGTGACGTCACTTCCGGGTTTGGTGACCTCACTTCCGGGTGTGGTGACCTCACTTCCGGGTATGCTGACCTCACTTCCGGGTTTAGTGACGTCACTTCCGGGTTTGGTGACCTCACTTCCGGGTGTGGTGACCTCACTTCCGGGTTTGGTGACCTCACTTCCGGGTGTGGTGACCTCACTTCCGGGTTTGCTGACCTCACTTCCGGGTTTAGTGACGTCACTTCCGGGTTTGGTGACCTCACTTCCGGGTGTGGTGACCTCACTTCCGGGTTTGGTGACCTCACTTCCGGGTGTGGTGACCTCACTTCCGGGTGTGGTGACCTCACTTCCGGGTTTGCTGACATCACTTCCGGGTTTAGTGACGTCACTTCCGGGTTTGGTGACCTCACTTCCGGGTGTGGTGACCTCACTTCCGGGTATGCTGACCTCACTTCCGGGTTTAGTGACGTCACTTCCGGGTTTGGTGACCTCACTTCCGGGTGTGGTGACCTCACTTCCGGGTTTGGTGACCTCACTTCCGGGTTTGCTGACCTCACTTCCGGGTTTGCTGACCTCACTTCCGGGTTTAGTGACGTCACTTCCGGGTTTGGTTACCTCACTTCCGGGTGTGGTGACCTCACTTCCGGGTTTGGTGACCTCACTTCCGGGTGTGGTGACCTCACTTCCGGGTGTGGTGACCTCACTTCCGGGTTTAGTGACGTCACTTCCGGGTTTGGTGACCTCACTTCCGGGTGTGGTGACCTCACTTCCGGGTTTGCTGACCTCACTTCCGGGTGTGGTGACCTCACTTCCAGGTGTGGTGACCTCACTTCCGGGTTTGCTGACCTCACTTCCGGGTTTGCTGAAGTCACTTCTGGGTCTGCTGAAATCACTTCTGGGTTTGCAGACCTGAGTTCCGAATTAGCAGACCTCACTTTCCTGGTCTGCTTACCTCACTTCCGGGTATGCTGACCTCACTTCCGGGTTTAGTGACGTCACTTCCGGGTGTGGTGACCTCACTTCCGGGTTTAGTGACGTCACTTCCGGGTTTGGTGACCTCACTTCCGGGTTTGCTGACCTCGCTTCCGGGTTTAGTGACGTCACTTCCGGGTTTGGTGACCTCACTTCCGGGTGTGGTGACCTCACTTCCGGGTTTGGTGACCTCACTTCCGGGTGTGGTGACCTCACTTCCGGGTTTGCTGACCTCACTTCCGGGTTTAGTGACGTCACTTCCGGGTTTGGTGACCTCACTTCCGGGTGTGGTGACCTCACTTCCGGGTTTGCTGACCTCACTTCCGGGTGTGGTGACGTCACTTCCGGGTTTGGTGACCTCACTTCCGGGTGTGGTGACCTCACTTCCGGGTTTGCTGACCTCACTTCCGGGTGTGGTGACCTCACTTCCGGGTGTGGTGACCTCACTTCCGGGTTTGCTGACCTCACTTCCGGGTTTGCTGACATCACTTCCGGGTTTAGTGACGTCACTTCCGGGTTTGGTGACCTCACTTCCGGGTGTGGTGACCTCACTTCCGGGTATGCTGACCTCACTTCCGGGTTTAGTGACGTCACTTCCGGGTTTGGTGACCTCACTTCCGGGTGTGGTGACCTCAGTTCCGGGTTTGGTGACCTCACTTCCGGGTGTGGTGACCTCACTTCCGGGTTTGCTGACCTCACTTCCGGGTTTGCTGACGTCACTTCCGGGTTTAGTGACGTCACTTCCGGGTTTGGTTACCTCACTTCCGGGTGTGGTGACCTCACTTCCGGGTGTGGTGACCTCACTTCCGGGTTTAGTGACGTCACTTCCGGGTTTGCTGACCTCACTTCCGGGTTTGATGACCTCACTTCCGGGTTTGCTGACCTCACTTCCGGGTGTGGTGACCTCACTTCCGGGTTTGCTGACCTCACTTCCGGGTTTAGTGACGTCACTTCCGGGTTTGGTGACCTCACTTCCGGGTGTGGTGACCTCACTTCTGGGTTTGCTGACCTCACTTCCGGGTTTGCTGACCTCACTTCCGGGTTTAGTGACGTCACTTCCGGGTTTGGTGACCTCACTTCCGCTTGTGGTGACCTCACTTCCGGGTTTCCTGACCTCAATTCCGGGTTTGCTGACCTCACTTCCGGGTTTCCTGACCTCACTTCCGGGTTTGCTGACCTCACTTCCGGGTTTAGTGACGTCACTTCCGGGTTTGGTGACCTCACTTCCGGGTGTGGTGACCTCACTTCCGGGTTTGCTGACCTCACTTCTGGGTGTGGTGACCTCACTTCCGGGTTTGCTGACCTCACTTCCGGGTGTGGTGACGTCACTTCCGGGTTTGGTGACCTCACTTCCGGGTGTGGTGACCTCACTTCCGGGTTTGCTGACATCACTTCCGGGTTTAGTGACGTCACTTCCGGGTTTGGTGACCTCACTTCCGGGTGTGGTGACCTCACTTCCGGGTATGCTGACCTCACTTCCGGGTTTAGTGACGTCACTTCCGGGTTTGGTGACCTCACTTCCGGGTGTGGTGACCTCACTTCCGGGTTTGGTGACCTCACTTCCGGGTGTGGTGACCTCACTTCCGGGTTTGCTGACCTCACTTCCGGGTTTGCTGACCTCACTTCCGGGTTTAGTGACGTCACTTCCGGGTTTGGTTACCTCACTTCCGGGTGTGGTGACCTCACTTCCGGGTTTGGTGACCTCACTTCCGGGTGTGGTGACCTCACTTCCGGGTGTGGTGACCTCACTTCCGGGTTTAGTGACGTCACTTCCGGGTTTGGTGACCTCACTTCCGGGTGTGGTGACCTCACTTCCGGGTTTGCTGACCTCACTTCCGGGTGTGGTGACCTCACTTCCAGGTGTGGTGACCTCACTTCCGGGTTTGCTGACCTCACTTCCGGGTTTGCTGAAGTCACTTCTGGGTCTGCTGAAATCACTTCTGGGTTTGCAGACCTGAGTTCCGAATTAGCAGATCTCACTTTCCTGGTCTGCTTACCTCACTTCCGGGTATGCTGACCTCACTTCCGGGTTTAGTGACGTCACTTCCGGGTGTGGTGACCTCACTTCCGGGTTTAGTGACGTCACTTCCGGGTTTGGTGACCTCACTTCCGGGTTTGGTGACCTCACTTCCGGGTGTTGTGACCTCACTTCCGGGTTTAGTGACGTCACTTCCGGGTTTGGTGACCTCACTTCCGGGTTTGCTGACCTCACTTCCGGGTTTGCTGACCTCACTTCCGGGTGTGGTGACCTCACTTCTGGGTTTGCTGACCTCACTTCCGGGTGTTGTGACCTCACTTCCGGGTTTAGTGACGTCACTTCCGGGTTTGGTGACCTCACTTCCGGGTGTGGAGACCTCACTTCCGGGTTTGGTGACCTCACTTCCGGGTTTAGTGACGTCACTTCCGGGTTTGGTGACCTCACTTCCTGGTGTGGTGACCTCACTTCCGGGTTTGCTGACCTCAATTCTGGGTGTGGTGACCTCACTTCCGGGTTTGGTGACCTCACTTCCGGGTGTGGTGACGTCACTTCCGGGTTTGGTGACCTCACTTCCGGATGTGGTGACCTCACTTCCGGGTTTGCTGACCTCACTTCCGGGTGTGGTGACCTCACTTCCGGGTGTGGTGACCTCACTTCCGGGTTTGCTGACCTCACTTCCGGGTTTGCTGAAGTCACTTCTGGGTCTGCTGAAGTCACTTCTGGGTTTGCAGACCTGAGTTCCGAATTAGCAGACCTCACTTTCCTGGTCTGCTTACCTCACTTCCGGGTTTGATGACCTCACTTCCGGGTTTGGTGACCTCACTTCCGGGTTTGCTGACCTCACTTCCGGGTGTGGTGACCTCACTTCCGGGTTTGCTGACCTCACTTCCGGGTTTGCTGACCTCACTTCCGGGTTTAGTGACGTCACTTCCGGGTTTGGTGACCTCACTTCCGGGTGTGGTGACCTCACTTCCGGGTATGCTGACCTCACTTCCGGGTTTAGTGACGTCACTTCCGGGTTTGGTGACCTCACTTCCGGGTGTGGTGACCTCACTTCCGGGTTTGGTGACCTCACTTCCGGGTGTGGTGACCTCACTTCCGGGTTTGCTGACCTCACTTCCGGGTTTGCTGACCTCACTTCCGGGTGTGGTGACGTCACTTCCGGGTTTGCTGACCTCACTTCCGGGTGTGGTGACCTCACTTCCGGGTTTGCTGACCTCACTTCCGGGTGTGGTGACCTCACTTCCGGGTGTGGTGACCTCACTTCCGGGTGTGGTGACCTCACTTCCGGGTTTGCTGACCTCACTTCCGGGTATGCTGAAGTCACTTCTGGGTCTGCTGAAGTCACTTCTGGGTTTGCAGACCTGAGTTCCGAATTAGCAGACCTCACTTTCCTGGTCTGCTTACCTCACTTCCGGGTGTGGTGACGTCACTTCCGGGTTTGGTGACCTCACTTCCGGGTGTGGTGACCTCACTTCCGGGTTTGCTGACATCACTTCCGGGTTTAGTGACGTCACTTCCGGGTTTGGTGACCTCACTTCCGGGTGTGGTGACCTCACTTCCGGGTATGCTGACCTCACTTCCGGGTTTAGTGACGTCACTTCCGGGTTTGGTGACCTCACTTCCGGGTGTGGTGACCTCACTTCCGGGTTTGGTGACCTCACTTCCGGGTTTGCTGACCTCACTTCCGGGTTTGCTGACCTCACTTCCGGGTTTAGTGACGTCACTTCCGGGTTTGGTTACCTCACTTCCGGGTGTGGTGACCTCACTTCCGGGTTTGGTGACCTCACTTCCGGGTGTGGTGACCTCACTTCCGGGTGTGGTGACCTCACTTCCGGGTTTAGTGACGTCACTTCCGGGTTTGGTGACCTCACTTCCGGGTGTGGTGACCTCACTTCCGGGTTTGCTGACCTCACTTCCGGGTGTGGTGACCTCACTTCCGGGTGTGGTGACCTCACTTCCGGGTTTAGTGACGTCACTTCCGGGTTTGGTGACCTCACTTCCGGGTGTGGTGACCTCACTTCCGGGTTTGCTGACCTCACTTCCGGGTGTGGTGACCTCACTTCCAGGTGTGCTGACCTCACTTCCGGGTTTAGTGACGTCACTTCCGGGTTTGGTTACCTCACTTCCGGGTGTGGTGACCTCACTTCCGGGTTTGGTGACCTCACTTCCGGGTGTGGTGACCTCACTTCCGGGTTTAGTGACGTCACTTCCGGGTTTGGTGACCTCACTTCCGGGTTTGGTGACCTCACTTCCGGGTGTGGTGACCTCACTTCCGGGTTTAGTGACGTCACTTCCGGGTTTGGTGACCTCACTTCCGGGTGTGGTGACCTCACTTCCGGGTTTGCTGACCTCACTTCCGGGTGTGGTGACCTCACTTCCAGGTGTGGTGACCTCACTTCCGGGTTTGCTGACCTCACTTCCGGGTTTGCTGAAGTCACTTCTGGGTCTGCTGAAGTCACTTCTGGGTTTGCAGACCTGAGTTCCGAATTAGCAGACCTCACTTTCCTGGTCTGCTTACCTCACTTCCGGGTTTGATGACCTCACTTCCGGGTTTGGTGACCTCACTTCCGGGTTTGCTGACCTCACTTCCGGGTGTGGTGACCTCACTTCCGGGTTTGCTGACCTCACTTCCGGGTTTGCTGACATCACTTCCGGGTTTAGTGACGTCACTTCCGGGTTTGGTGACCTCACTTCCGGGTGTGGTGACCTCACTTCCGGGTATGCTGACCTCACTTCCGGGTTTGCTGACCTCACTTCCGGGTTTGCTGAAGTCACTTCTGGGTCTGCTGAAATCACTTCCGGGTTTGCAGACCTGAGTTCCGAATTAGCAGACCTCACTTTCCTGGTCTGCTTACCTCACTTCCGGGTATGCTGACCTCACTTCCGGGTTTAGTGACGTCACTTCCGGGTGTGGTGACCTCACTTCCGTGTTTAGTGACGTCACTTCCGGGTTTGGTGACCTCACTTCCGGGTTTGGTGACCTCACTTCCGGGTGTGGTGACCTCACTTCCGGGTTTAGTGACGTCACTTCCGGGTTTGGTGACCTCACTTCCGGGTTTGCTGACCTCACTTCCGGGTTTAGTGACGTCACTTCCGGGTGTGGTGACCTCACTTCCGGGTGTGGTGACCTCACTTCCGGGTGTGGTGACCTCACTTCCGGGTATGCTGACCTCACTTCCGGGTGTGGTGACCTCACTTCTGGGTTTGCTGACCTCACTTCCGGGTTTGCTGACCTCACTTCCGGGTTTAGTGACGTCACTTCCGGGTTTGGTGACCTCACTTCCGGGTGTGGTGACCTCACTTCCGGGTTTGCTGACCTCACTTCCGGGTGTGGTGACCTCACTTCCGGGTTTGCTGACCTCACTTCCGGGTTTGCTGACCTCACTTCCGGGTTTGGTGACGTCACTTCCGGGTATGGTGACCTCACTTCCGGTTGTGGTGACCTCACTTCCGGGTTTGCTGACCTCACTTCCGGGTGTGGTGACCTCACTTCCGGGTTTGCTGACCTCACTTCCGGGTTTGCTGACCTCACTTCCGGGTGTAGTGACGTCACTTCCGGGTTTGGTGACCTCACTTCCGGTTGTGGTGACCTCACTTCCGGGTTTGCTGACCTCACTTCCGGGTTTGCTGACCTCACTTCCGGGTTTGCTGACCTCACTTCCGGGTTTGCTGAAGTCACTTCTGGGTCTGCTGAAGTCACTTCTGGGTTTGCAGACCTGAGTTCCGAATTAGCAGACCTCACTTTCTGGGTCTGCTTACCTCACTTCCGGGTATGCTGACCTCACTTCCGGGTTTAGTGACGTCACTTCCGGGTTTGGTGACCTCACTTCCGGGTGTGGTGACCTCACTTCCGGGTTTGGTGACCTCACTTCCGGGTGTGGTGACCTCACTTCCGGGTTTGCTGACCTCACTTCCGGGTTTGCTGACCTCACTTCCGGGTTTAGTGACGTCACTTCCGGGTTTGGTTACCTCACTTCCGGGTGTGGTGACCTCACTTCCGGGTTTGGTGACCTCACTTCCGGGTGTGGTGACCTCACTTCCGGGTGTGGTGACCTCACTTCCGGGTTTAGTGACGTCACTTCCGGGTTTGGTGACCTCACTTCCGGGTGTGGTGACCTCACTTCCGGGTTTGCTGACCTCACTTCCGGGTGTGGTGACCTCACTTCCAGGTGTGGTGACCTCACTTCCGGGTTTGGTGACCTCACTTCCGGGTTTGCTGACCTCACTTCCGGGTTTGCTGACCTCACTTCCGGGTGTGGTGACCTCACTTCTGGGTTTGCTGACCTCACTTCCGGGTGTTGTGACCTCACTTCCGGGTTTAGTGACGTCACTTCCGGGTTTGGTGACCTCACTTCCGGGTGTGGTGACCTCACTTCCGGGTTTGGTGACCTCACTTCCGGGTGTGGTGACCTCACTTCCGGGTTTGGTGACCTCACTTCCGGGTTTGCTGACCTCACTTCCGGGTTTAGTGACGTCACTTCCGGGTTTGGTGACCTCACTTCCGGGTGTGGTGACCTCACTTCCGGGTTTGCTGACCTCAATTCTGGGTGTGGTGACCTCACTTCCGGGTTTGCTGACCTCACTTCCGGGTGTGGTGACGTCACTTCCGGGTTTGGTGACCTCACTTCCGGGTGTGGTGACCTCACTTCCGGGTTTGCTGACCTCACTTCCGGGTGTGGTGACCTCACTTCCGGGTGTGGTGACCTCACTTCCGGGTTTGCTGACCTCACTTCCGGGTTTGCTGAAGTCACTTCTGGGTCTGCTGAAGTCACTTCTGGGTTTGCAGACCTGAGTTCCGAATTAGCAGACCTCACTTTCCTGGTCTGCTTACCTCACTTCCGGGTTTGATGACCTCACTTCCGGGTTTGGTGACCTCACTTCCGGGTTTGCTGACCTCACTTCCGGGTGTGGTGACCTCACTTCCGGGTTTGCTGACCTCACTTCCGGGTTTGCTGACATCACTTCCGGGTTTAGTGACGTCACTTCCGGGTTTGGTGACCTCACTTCCGGGTGTGGTGACCTCACTTCCGGGTATGCTGACCTCACTTCCGGGTTTAGTGACGTCACTTCCGGGTTTGGTGACCTCACTTCCGGGTGTGGTGACCTCACTTCCGGGTTTGGTGACCTCACTTCCGGGTGTGGTGACCTCACTTCCGGGTTTGCTGACCTCACTTCCGGGTTTGCTGACCTCACTTCCGGGTTTAGTGACGTCACTTCCGGGTTTGGTTACCTCACTTCCGGGTGTGGTGACCTCACTTCCGGGTTTGGTGACCTCACTTCCGGGTGTGGTGACCTCACTTCCGGGTGTGGTGACCTCACTTCCGGGTTTGCTGACGTCACTTCCGGGTTTGGTGACCTCACTTCCGGGTGTGGTGACCTCACTTCCGGGTTTGCTGACCTCACTTCCGGGTGTGGTGACCTCACTTCCGGGTGTGGAGACCTCACTTCCGGGTTTGCTGACCTCACTTCCGGGTTTGCTGAAGTCACTTCTGGGTCTGCTGAAATCACTTCTGGGTTTGCAGACCTGAGTTCCGAATTAGCAGACCTCACTTTCCTGGTCTGCTTACCTCACTTCCGGGTATGCTGACCTCACTTCCGGGTTTAGTGACGTCACTTCCGGGTGTGGTGACCTCACTTCCGGGTTTAGTGACGTCACTTCCGGGTTTGGTGACCTCACTTCCGGGTTTGGTGACCTCACTTCCGGGTGTGGTGACCTCACTTCCGGGTTTAGTGACGTCACTTCCGGGTTTGGTGACCTCACTTCCGGGTTTGCTGACCTCACTTCCGGGTTTGCTGACCTCACTTCCGGGTGTGGTGACCTCACTTCTGGGTTTGCTGACCTCACTTCCGGGTTTGCTGACCTCACTTCCGGGTTTAGTGACGTCACTTCCGGGTTTGGTGACCTCACTTCCGGGTGTGGTGACCTCACTTCCGGGTTTGGTGACCTCACTTCCGGGTGTGGTGACCTCACTTCCGGGTTTGCTGACCTCACTTCCGGGTTTGCTGACCTCACTTCCGGGTTTAGTGACGTCACTTCCGGGTTTGGTGACCATACTTCCGGGTGTGGTGACCTCACTTCCGGGTTTGCTGACCTCACTTCCGGGTGTGGTGACCTCACTTCCGGGTGTGGTGACCTCACTTCCGGGTTTGCTGACCTCACTTCCGGGTTTGCTGAAGTCACTTCTGGGTCTGCTGAAGTCACTTCTGGGTTTGCAGACCTGAGTTCCGAATTAGCAGACCTCACTTTCCTGGTCTGCTTACCTCACTTCCGGGTTTGATGACCTCACTTCCGGGTTTGGTGACCTCACATCCGGGTTTGCTGACCTCACTTCCGGGTGTGGTGACCTCACTTCCGGGTTTGCTGACCTCACTTCCGGGTTTGCTGACATCACTTCCGGGTTTAGTGACGTCACTTCCGGGTTTGGTGACCTCACTTCCGGGTGTGGTGACCTCACTTCCGGGTATGCTGACCTCACTTCCGGGTTTAGTGACGTCACTTCCGGGTTTGGTGACCTCACTTCCGGGTGTGGTGACACTTCCGGGTGTGGTGACCTCACTTCCGGGTTTGGTGACCTCACTTCCGGGTGTGGTGACCTCACTTCCGGGTTTGCTGACCTCACTTCCGGGTTTGCTGACATCACTTCCGGGTTTAGTGACGTCACTTCCGGGTGTGGTGACCTCACTTCCGGGTGTGGTGACCTCACTTCCGGGTTTGCTGACCTCACTTCTGGGTGTGGTGACCTCACTTCCGGGTTTGCTGACCTCACTTCCGGGTGTGGTGACGTCACTTCCGGGTTTGGTGACCTCACTTCCGGGTGTGGTGACCTCACTTCCGGGTTTGCTGACATCACTTCCGGGTTTAGTGACGTCACTTCCGGGTTTGGTGACCTCACTTCCGGGTATGCTGACCTCACTTCCGGGTTTAGTGACGTCACTTCCGGGTTTGGTGACCTCACTTCCGGGTTTGGTGACCTCACTTCCGGGTGTGGTGACCTCACTTCCGGGTTTAGTGACGTCACTTCCGGGTTTGCTGACCTCACTTCCGGGTTTGCTGACCTCACTTCCGGGTTTAGTGACGTCACTTCCGGGTTTGGTTACCTCACTTCCGGGTGTGGTGACCTCACTTCTGGGTTTGGTGACCTCACTTCCGGGTGTGGTGACCTCACTTCCGGGTGTGGTGACCTCACTTCCTGGTTTAGTGACGTCACTTCCGGGTTTGGTGACCTCACTTCCGGGTGTGGTGACCTCACTTCCGGGTTTGCTGACCTCACTTCCGGGTGTGGTGACCTCACTTCCAGGTGTGGTGACCTCACTTCCGGGTTTGCTGACCTCACTTCCGGGTTTGCTGAAGTCACTTCTGGGTCTGCTGAAATCACTTCTGGGTTTGCAGACCTGAGTTCCGAATTAGCAGACCTCACTTTCCTGGTCTGCTTACCTCACTTCCGGGTATGCTGACCTCACTTCCGGGTTTAGTGACGTCACTTCCGGGTGTGCTGACCTCACTTCCGTGTTTAGTGACGTCACTTCCGGGTTTGGTGACCTCACTTCCGGGTGTTGTGACCTCACTTCCGGGTTTAGTGACGTCACTTCCGGGTTTGGTGACCTCACTTCCGGGTTTGCTGACCTCAATTCCGGGTTTGCTGACCTCACTTCCGGGTGTGGTGACCTCACTTCTGGGTTTGCTGACCTCACTTCCGGGTGTTGTGACCTCACTTCCGGGTTTAGTGACGTCACTTCCGGGTTTGGTGACCTCACTTCCGGGTGTGGTGACCTCACTTCCGGGTTTGGTGACCTCACTTCCGGGTTTGCTGACCTCACTTCCGGGTTTCCTGACCTCACTTCCGGGTTTGCTGACCTCACTTCCGGGTTTAGTGACGTCACTTCCGGGTTTGGTGACCTCACTTCCGGGTGTGGTGACCTCACTTCCGGGTTTGCTGACCTCAATTCTGGGTGTGGTGACCTCACTTCCGGGTTTGGTGACCTCACTTCCGGGTGTGGTGACGTCACTTCCGGGTTTGGTGACCTCACTTCCGGATGTGGTGACCTCACTTCCGGGTTTGCTGACCTCACTTCCGGGTGTGGTGACCTCACTTCCGGGTGTGGTGACCTCACTTCCGGGTTTGCTGACCTCACTTCCGGGTTTGCTGAAGTCACTTCTGGGTCTGCTGAAGTCACTTCTGGGTTTGCAGACCTGAGTTCCGAATTAGCAGACCTCACTTTCCTGGTCTGCTTACCTCACTTCCGGGTTTGATGACCTCACTTCCGGGTTTGGTGACCTCACTTCCGGGTTTGCTGACCTCACTTCCGGGTGTGGTGACCTCACTTCCGGGTTTGCTGACCTCACTTCCGGGTTTGCTGACATCACGTCCGGGTTTAGTGACGTCACTTCCGGGTTTGGTGACCTCACTTCCGGGTGTGGTGACCTCACTTCCGGGTATGCTGACCTCACTTCCGGGTTTAGTGACGTCACTTCCGGGTTTGGTGACCTCACTTCCGGGTGTGGTGACCTCACTTCCGGGTTTGGTGACCTCACTTCCGGGTGTGGTGACCTCACTTCCGGGTTTGCTGACGTCACTTCCGGGTTTGCTGACCTCACTTCCGGGTGTGGTGACCTCACTTCCGGGTTTGCTGACCTCACTTCCGGGTTTGCTGACCTCACTTCCGGGTTTGCTGAAGTCACTTCTGGGTCTGCTGAAATCACTTCTGGGTTTGCAGACCTGAGTTCCGAATTAGCAGACCTCACTTTCCTGGTCTGCTTACCTCACTTCCGGGTATGCTGACCTCACTTCCGGGTTTAGTGACGTCACTTCCGGGTGTGGTGACCTCACTTCCGGGTTTAGTGACGTCACTTCCGGGTTTGGTGACCTCACTTCCGGGTTTGGTGACCTCACTTCCGGGTGTGGTGACCTCACTTCCGGGTTTAGTGACGTCACTTCCGGGTTTGGTGACTTCACTTCCGGGTGTGGTGACCTCACTTCCGGGTTTGGTGACCTCACTTCCGGGTGTGGTGACCTCACTTCCGGGTTTGCTGACCTCACTTCCGGGTTTGCTGACCTCACTTCCGGGTTTAGTGACGTCACTTCCGGGTTTGGTGACCTCACTTCCGGGTGTGGTGACCTCACTTCCGGGTTTGCTGACCTCACTTCCGGGTCTGGTGACCTCACTTCCGGGTTTGCTGACCTCACTTCCGGGTTTGCTGACATCACTTCCGGGTTTAGTGACGTCACTTCCGGGTTTGGTGACCTCACTTCCGGGTGTGGTGACCTCACTTCCGGGTTTGCTGACCTCACTTCCGGGTGTGGTGACCTCACTTCCGGGTGTGGTGACCTCACTTCCGGGTTTGCTGACCTCACTTCCGGGTTTGCTGAAGTCACTTCTGGGTCTGCTGACCTCACTTCCGGGTTTAGTGACGTCACTTCCGGGTTTGCTGACCTCACTTCCGGGTGTGGTGACCTCACTTCCGGGTTTGGTGACCTCACTTCCGGGTGTGGTGACCTCACTTCCGGGTTTGCTGACCTCACTTCCGGGTTTAGTGACGTCACTTCCGAGTTTGGTGACCTCACTTCCGGGTGTGGTGACCTCACTTCCGGGTTTGGTGACCTCACTTCCGGGTGTGGTGACCTCACTTCCGGGTTTGCTGACCTCACTTCCGGGTTTGCTGACATCACTTCCGGGTTTAGTGACGTCACTTCCGGGTTTGGTGAGCTCACTTCCGGGTGTGGTGACCTCACTTCCGGGTTTGCTGACCTCACTTCCGGGTTTGCTGAAGTCACTTCTGGGTCTGCTGAAGTCACTTCTGGGTTTGCAGACCTGAGTTCCGAATTAGCAGACCTCACTTTCCTGGTCTGCTTACCTCACTTCCGGGTTTGATGACCTCACTTCCGGGTTTGGTGACCTCACTTCCGGGTTTGCTGACCTCACTTCCGGGTGTGGTGACCTCACTTCCGGGTTTGCTGACCTCACTTCCGGGTTTGCTGACATCACTTCCGGGTTTAGTGACGTCACTTCCGGGTTTGGTGACCTCACTTCCGGGTGTGGTGACCTCACTTCCGGGTATGCTGACCTCACTTCCGGGTTTGCTGACCTCACTTCCGGGTTTGCTGAAGTCACTTCTGGGTCTGCTGAAATCACTTCCGGGTTTGCAGACCTGAGTTCCGAATTAGCAGACCTCACTTTCCTGGTCTGCTTACCTCACTTCCGGGTATGCTGACCTCACTTCCGGGTTTAGTGACGTCACTTCCGGGTGTGGTGACCTCACTTCCGTGTTTAGTGACGTCACTTCCGGGTTTGGTGACCTCACTTCCGGGTTTGGTGACCTCACTTCCGGGTGTGGTGACCTCACTTCCGGGTTTAGTGACGTCACTTCCGGGTTTGGTGACCTCACTTCCGGGTTTGCTGACCTCACTTCCGGGTTTGCTGAAGTCACTTCTGGGTCTGCTGAAGTCACTTCTGGGTTTGCTGACCTCACTTCCGGGTTTAGTGACGTCACTTCCGGGTGTGGTGACCTCACTTCCGGGTGTGGTGACCTCACTTCCGGGTGTGGTGACCTCACTTCCGGGTATGCTGACCTCACTTCCGGGTGTGGTGACCTCACTTCTGGGTTTGCTGACCTCACTTCCGGGTTTGCTGACCTCACTTCCGGGTTTAGTGACGTCACTTCCGGGTTTGGTGACCTCACTTCCGGGTGTGGTGACCTCACTTCCGGGTTTGCTGACCTCACTTCCGGGTGTGGTGACCTCACTTCCGGGTTTGCTGACCTCACTTCCGGGTTTGCTGACCTCACTTCCGGGTTTGGTGACGTCACTTCCGGGTATGGTGACCTCACTTCCGGTTGTGGTGACCTCACTTCCGGGTTTGCTGACCTCACTTCCGGGTGTGGTGACCTCACTTCCGGGTTTGCTGACCTCACTTCCGGGTTTGCTGACCTCACTTCCGGGTTTAGTGACGTCACTTCCGGGTTTGGTGACCTCACTTCCGGTTGTGGTGACCTCACTTCCGGGTTTGCTGACCTCACTTCCGGGTTTGCTGACCTCACTTCCGGGTTTGCTGACCTCACTTCCGGGTTTGCTGAAGTCACTTCTGGGTCTGCTGAAGTCACTTCTGGGTTTGCAGACCTGAGTTCCGAATTAGCAGACCTCACTTTCTGGGTCTGCTTACCTCACTTCCGGGTATGCTGACCTCACTTCCGGGTTTAGTGACGTCACTTCCGGGTTTGGTGACCTCACTTCCGGGTGTGGTGACCTCACTTCCGGGTTTGGTGACCTCACTTCCGGGTGTGGTGACCTCACTTCCGGGTTTGCTGACCTCACTTCCGGGTTTGCTGACCTCACTTCCGGGTTTAGTGACGTCACTTCCGGGTTTGGTTACCTCACTTCCGGGTGTGGTGACCTCACTTCCGGGTTTGGTGACCTCACTTCCGGGTGTGGTGACCTCACTTCCGGGTGTGGTGACCTCACTTCCGGGTTTAGTGACGTCACTTCCGGGTTTGGTGACCTCACTTCCGGGTGTGGTGACCTCACTTCCGGGTTTGCTGACCTCACTTCCGGGTGTGGTGACCTCACTTCCGGGTGTGGTGACCTCACTTCTGGGTTTGCTGACCTCACTTCCGGGTTTGCTGAAGTCACTTCTGGGTCTGCTGAAATCACTTCTGGGTTTGCAGACCTGAGTTCCGAATTAGCAGACCTCACTTTCCTGGTCTGCTTACCTCACTTCCGGGTATGCTGACCTCACTTCCGGGTTTAGTGACGTCACTTCCGGGTGTGGTGACCTCACTTCCGGGTTTAGTGACGTCACTTCCGGGTTTGGTGACCTCACTTCCGGGTTTGGTGACCTCACTTCCGGGTGTTGTGACCTCACTTCCGGGTTTAGTGACGTCACTTCCGGGTTTGGTGACCTCACTTCCGGGTTTGCTGACCTCACTTCCGGGTTTGCTGACCTCACTTCCGGGTGTGGTGACCTCACTTCTGGGTTTGCTGACCTCACTTCCGGGTGTTGTGACCTCACTTCCGGGTTTAGTGACGTCACTTCCGGGTTTGGTGACCTCACTTCCGGGTGTGGTGACCTCACTTCCGGGTTTGGTGACCTCACTTCCGGGTGTGGTGACCTCACTTCCGGGTTTGCTGACCTCACTTCCGGGTTTTTTGACCTCACTTCCGGGTTTCCTGACCTCACTTCCGGGTTTGCTGACCTCACTTCCGGGTTTAGTGACGTCACTTCCGGGTTTGGTGACCTCACTTCCGGGTGTGGTGACCTCACTTCCGGGTTTGCTGACCTCAATTCTGGGTGTGGTGACCTCACTTCCGGGTTTGCTGACCTCACTTCCGGGTGTGGTGACGTCACTTCCGGGTTTGGTGACCTCACTTCCGGGTGTGGTGACCTCACTTCCGGGTTTGCTGACCTCACTTCCGGGTGTGGTGACCTCACTTCCGGGTGTGGTGACCTCACTTCCGGGTTTGCTGACCTCACTTCCGGGTTTGCTGAAGTCACTTCTGGGTCTGCTGAAATCACTTCTGGGTTTGCAGACCTGAGTTCCGAATTAGCAGACCTCACTTTCCTGGTCTGCTTACCTCACTTCCGGGTTTGATGACCTCACTTCCGGGTTTGGTGACCTCACTTCCGGGTTTGCTGACCTCACTTCCGGGTGTGGTGACCTCACTTCCGGGTTTGCTGACCTCACTTCCGGGTTTGCTGACATCACTTCCGGGTTTAGTGACGTCACTTCCGGGTTTGGTGACCTCACTTCCGGGTATGCTGACCTCACTTCCGGGTTTAGTGACGTCACTTCCGGGTTTGGTGACCTCACTTCCGGGTGTGGTGACCTCACTTCCGGGTTTGGTGACCTCACTTCCGGGTGTGGTGACCTCACTTCCGGGTTTGCTGACCTCACTTCCGGGTTTGCTGACCTCACTTCCGGGTTTAGTGACGTCACTTCCGGGTTTGGTTACCTCACTTCCGGGTGTGGTGACCTCACTTCCGGGTTTGGTGACCTCACTTCCGGGTGTGGTGACCTCACTTCCGGGTGTGGTGACCTCACTTCCGGGTTTGCTGACGTCACTTCCGGGTTTGGTGACCTCACTTCCGGGTGTGGTGACCTCACTTCCGGGTTTGCTGACCTCACTTCCGGGTGTGGTGACCTCACTTCCGGGTGTGGAGACCTCACTTCCGGGTTTGCTGACCTCACTTCCGGGTTTGCTGAAGTCACTTCTGGGTCTGCTGAAATCACTTCTGGGTTTGCAGACCTGAGTTCCGAATTAGCAGACCTCACTTTCCTGGTCTGCTTACCTCACTTCCGGGTATGCTGACCTCACTTCCGGGTTTAGTGACGTCACTTCCGGGTGTGGTGACCTCACTTCCGGGTTTAGTGACGTCACTTCCGGGTTTGGTGACCTCACTTCCGGGTTTGGTGACCTCACTTCCGGGTGTGGTGACCTCACTTCCGGGTTTAGTGACGTCACTTCCGGGTTTGGTGACCTCACTTCCGGGTTTGCTGACCTCACTTCCGGGTGTGGTGACCTCACTTCTGGGTTTGCTGACCTCACTTCCGGGTTTGCTGACCTCACTTCCGGGTTTAGTGACGTCACTTCCGGGTTTGGTGACCTCACTTCCGGGTGTGGTGACGTCACTTCCGGGTTTGGTGACCTCACTTCCGGGTGTGGTGACCTCACTTCCGGGTTTGCTGACCTCACTTCCGGGTGTGGTGACCTCACTTCCGGGTGTGGTGACCTCACTTCCGGGTTTTCTGACCTCACTTCCGGGTTTGCTGAAGTCACTTCTGGGTCTGCTGAAGTCACTTCTGGGTTTGCAGACCTGAGTTCCGAATTAGCAGACCTCACTTTCCTGGTCTGCTTACCTCACTTCCGGGTTTGATGACCTCACTTCCGGGTTTGGTGACCTCACTTCCGGGTTTGCTGACCTCACTTCCGGGTGTGGTGACCTCACTTCCGGGTTTGCTGACCTCACTTCCGGGTTTGCTGACATCACTTCCGGGTTTAGTGACGTCACTTCCGGGTTTGGTGACCTCACTTCCGGGTTTAGTGACGTCACTTCCGGGTTTGGTGACCTCACTTCCGGGTGTGGTGACACTTCCGGGTGTGGTGACCTCACTTCCGGGTTTGGTGACCTCACTTCCGGGTGTGGTGACCTCACTTCCGGGTTTGCTGACCTCACTTCCTGGTTTGCTGACATCACTTCCGGGTTTAGTGACGTCACTTCCGGGTGTGGTGACCTCACTTCCGGGTGTGGTGACCTCACTTCCGGGTTTGCTGACCTCACTTCCGGGTGTGGTGACATCACTTCCGGGTTTAGTGACGTCACTTCCGGGTTTGGTGACCTAACTTCCGGGTGTGGTGACCTCACTTCCGGGTATGCTGACCTCACTTCCGGGTTTAGTGACGTCACTTCCGGGTTTGGTGACCTCACTTCCGGGTGTGGTGACCTCACTTCCGGGTTTGGTGACCTCACTTCCGGGTGTGGTGACCTCACTTCCGGGTTTGCTGACCTCACTTCCGGGTGTGCTGACCTCACTTCCGGGTTTAGTGACGTCACTTCCGGGTTTGGTTACCTCACTTCCGGGTGTGGTGACCTCACTTCCGGGTTTGGTGACCTCACTTCCGGGTGTGGTGACCTCACTTCCGGGTTTAGTGACGTCACTTCCGGGTTTGGTGACCTCACTTCCGGGTTTGCTGACCTCACTTCCGGGTTTGCTGACCTCACTTCCGGGTGTGGTGACCTCACTTCCGGGTGTGGTGACCTCACTTCTGGGTTTGCTGACCTCACTTCCGGGTTTGCTGAAGTCACTTCTGGGTCTGCTGAAATCACTTCTGGGTTTGCAGACCTGAGTTCCGAATTAGCAGACCTCACTTTCCTGGTCTGCTTACCTCACTTCCGGGTATGCTGACCTCACTTCCGGGTTTAGTGACGTCACTTCCGGGTGTGGTGACCTCACTTCCGGGTTTAGTGACGTCACTTCCGGGTTTGGTGACCTCACTTCCGGGTTTGGTGACCTCACTTCCGGGTGTGGTGACCTCACTTCCGGGTTTAGTGACGTCACTTCCGGGTTTGGTGACCTCACTTCCGGGTTTGCTGACCTCACTTCCGGGTTTGCTGACCTCACTTCCCGGTTTGCTGAAGTCACTTCTGGGTCTGCTGAAGTCACTTCTGGGTTTGCTGACCTCACTTCCGGGTTTAGTGACGTCACTTCCGGGTTTGGTGACCTCACTTCCGGGTGTGGTGACCTCACTTCCGGGTTTGCTGACCTCACTTCCGGGTGTGGTGACCTCACTTCCGGGTTTGCTGACCTCACTTCCGGGTTTGCTGACCTCACTTCCGGGTTTAGTGACGTCACTTCCGGGTGTGGTGACCTCACTTCCGGGTGTGGTGACCTCACTTCCGGGTGTGGTGACGTCACTTCCGGGTATGCTGACCTCACTTCCGGGTGTGGTGACCTCACTTCTGGGTTTGCTGACCTCACTTCCGGGTTTGCTGACCTCACTTCCGGGTGTGGTGACCTCACTTCCGGGTTTGCTGACCTCACTTCCGGGTGTGGTGACCTCACTTCCGGGTTTGCTGACCTCACTTCCGGGTTTGCTGACCTCACTTCCGGGTTTAGTGACGTCACTTCCGGGTTTGGTGACCTCACTTCCGGGTGTGGTGACCTCACTTCCGGGTTTGCTGACCTCACTTCCGGGTGTGGTGACCTCACTTCCGGGTTTGCTGACCTCACTTCCGGGTTTGCTGACCTCACTTCCGGGTTTGGTGACGTCACTTCCGGGTATGGTGACCTCACTTCCGGTTGTGGTGACCTCACTTCCGGGTTTGCTGACCTCACTTCCGGGTGTGGTGACCTCACTTCCGGGTTTGCTGACCTCACTTCCGGGTTTGCTGACCTCACTTCCGGGTTTAGTGACGTCACTTCCGGGTTTGGTGACCTCACTTCCGGTTGTGGTGACCTCACTTCCGGGTTTGCTGACCTCACTTCCGGGTTTGCTGACCTCACTTCCGGGTTTGCTGACCTCACTTCCGGGTTTGCTGAAGTCACTTCTGGGTCTGCTGAAGTCACTTCTGGGTTTGCAGACCTGAGTTCCGAATTAGCAGACCTCACTTTCCTGGTCTGCTTACCTCACTTCCGGGTTTGCTGACCTCACTTCCGGGTTTGCTGACCTCACTTCCGGGTTTAGTGACGTCACTTCCGGGTTTGGTTACCTCACTTCCGGGTGTGGTGACCTCACTTCCGGGTTTGGTGACCTCACTTCCGGGTGTGGTGACCTCACTTCCGGGTGTGGTGACCTCACTTCCGGGTTTAGTGACGTCACTTCCGGGTTTGGTGACCTCACTTCCGGGTGTGGTGACCTCA
Source organism: Coturnix japonica (assembly GCF_054131305.1). Taxonomy (NCBI): domain Eukaryota; kingdom Metazoa; phylum Chordata; class Aves; order Galliformes; family Phasianidae; genus Coturnix; species Coturnix japonica. Next base: position 279 of record NW_028189123.1, on the reverse strand, counting down.
CTTCCGGGTTTGCTGACCTCACTTCCGGGTGTGGTGACCTCACTTCCAGGTGTGGTGACCTCACTTCCGGGTTTGCTGACCTCACTTCCGGGTTTGCTGAAGTCACTTCTGGGTCTGCTGAAATCACTTCTGGGTTTGCAGACCTGAGTTCCGAATTAGCAGACCTCACTTTCCTGGTCTGCTTACCTCATTCCGGGTATGCTGACCTCACTTCCGGGTTTAGTGACGTCACTTCCGGGTGTGGTGACCTCACTTCCGGGTTTAGTGACGTCACTTCCG
>NW_028189122.1:0-37270 GCF_054131305.1 Coturnix japonica | reverse complement strand
GGGCTCTGTGGTTACCTATGGGGTTCAATGGGGTACTGTGGTTATCTATGGGGTCCTATGGTTCTCTATGGGGTCCTATAGATGTCTATGGGGTCCTATATTAATCTATGGGGTTTTTCCCCCCTATAGCCCCCCGCCATGGGCTGCAGAGCCTCGGGAAGGTGGTGGGGGGTTCTATGGGGTCCTGTGGTTCTATATGGGGTTCTATGGGGTCCTATAGATGTCTATGGGGTTCTATGGTTATCTATGGGGCTCTATGGCTATCTATGGGGTCCTATATTAATCTATGGGGTTTTTGTGCCCCATAGCCCCCCGCCATGGGCTGCAGAGCCTGGGGAAGGTGGTGGGGGGTTCTATGGGGTCCTGTGGTTCTCTATGGGGTTCTATGGGGTCCTATTGATGTCTATGGGGTTCTATGGGATCCTATATTAATCTATGGGGTCTGTATCCCCCCATAGCCCCCCGCCATGGGCTGCAGAGCCTGGGGAAGGTGGTGGGGGGTTCTATGGGGTCCTGTGGTTCTATATGGGGTTCTATGGGGTCCTATGGTTCTCTATGGTTTTCTATGGGGTCCTATGGTTCTATATGGGGTCCTATATTAATCTATGGGGTCTGTGTCCCCCCATAGCCCCCCGCCATGGGCTGCAGAGCCTGGGGAAGGTGGCGGGGGGTTCTATGGGGTCCTATAGATGTCTATGGGGTTCTATGGGGTTGTATGGTTCTCTATGGGGCCCTATATTAATCTATGGGGTTTTTGTGCCCCATAGCCCCCCGCCATGGGCTGCAGAGCCTGGGGAAGGTGGTGGGGGGTTCTATGGGGTCCTATGATTCTCTATGGGGTTCTATGGCTCTGTATGGGGTTCTATGGTTATCTATGGGGTTCTATGGGGTTCTATATTAATCTATGGGGTCTGTGTCCCCCCATAGCCCCCCGCCATGGGCTGCAGAGCCTGGGGAAGGTGGTGGGGGGTTCTATGGGGTCCTGTGGTTCTCTATGGGGTTCTATGGGGTTCATTGGTTCTATATGGGGTCCTATTGATGTCTATGGGGTCCTGTGGTTCTCTATGGGGTTCTATGGGGTCCTGTGGTTCTCTATGGGTTCTATGGGGTCCTATGGTTCTCTATGGGGTCCTATTGATGTCTATGGGGTTTTATGGGGTCCTATATTAATCTATGGGGTCTCTATCTCCCCATAGCCCCCCGCCATGGGCTGCAGAGCCTGGGGAAGGTGTTGGGGGGTTCTATGGGGTCCTGTGGTTCTCTATGGGGTTCTATGGCTCTGTATGGGGTTCTATGGGGTCCTATGGTTATCTATGGGGTCCTATAGTAATCTATGGGGTCTCTGTCCCCCCATAGCCCCCCGCCATGGGCTGCAGAGCCTCGGGAAGGTGGTGGGGGGTTCTATGGGGTCGTGTGGTTCTCTATGGTTATCTATGGGGTCCTATGGTTATCTATGGGGTTCTATGGGGTTCATTGGTTTCTATGGGGTTCTATGGGGTCCTATATTAATCTATGGGGTTTTTGTGCCCCATAGCCCCCCGCCATGGGCTGCAGAGCCTGGGGAAGGTGGTGGGGGGTTCTATGGGGTCCTGTGGTTCTCTATGGGGTTCTATGGGGTCCTGTGATTCTATATGGGGTCCTATAGATGTCTATGGGGTCCTATAGTAATCTATGGGGTCCTGTGGTTCTCTATGGGGTTCTATGGGGTTCATTGGTTTCTATGGGGCTCTATGGTTCTATATGGGATCCTATATTAATCTATGGGGTTTTTCCCCCCCCATAGCCCCCCGCCATGGGCTGCAGAGCCTGGGGAAGGTGGTGGGGGGTTCTATGGGGTCCTATAGATGTCTATGGGGCTCTGTGGGGCTCTATGGTTCTATATGGGGTCCTATATTAATCTATGGGGTCTCTATCTCCCCATAGCCCCCCGCCATGGGCTGCAGAGCCTGGGGAAGGTGGTGGGGGGTTCTATGGGGTCCTATGGTTCTCTATGGGGTTCTATGGGGTCCTATGGTTATCTATGGGGCTCTATGGTTCTATATGGGGTCCTATATTAATCTATGGGGTCTGTGTCCCCCCATAGCCCCCCGCCATGGGCTGCAGAGCCTCGGGAAGGTGGTGGGGGGTTCTATGGGGCCCTATAGATGTCTATGGGGTTCTATGGGGTTGTATAGATCTCTATGGCTATCTATGGGGTCCTATAGATGTCTATGGGGTCCTATATTAATCTATGGGGTCTGTGTCCCCCCGTAGCCCCCCGCCATGGGCTGCAGAGCCTGGGGAAGGTGGCGGCCGCTCGCCGGATGCCCCCCCCCGCCAACCTGCCCAGCCTGAAGGCAGAGAACAAAGGGAACGACCCCAACGTGGCGCTGGTACCCAGGGACGGGACGGGATGGGCCAGCAGCCGCCACGACAGCGACCCCAAGAGGTGAGTTATGGGGGGCTATGGGGGGATATATGGGGGGTAATGGGGGGATATGGGGGGTAATGGGGGGATATAGGGGGTAATGGGCCAGCAGCCGCCACGACAGCGACCCCAAGAGGTAATGGGGGGCTATGGGGTGATATGGGGTTAATATAGGGTAATATGGGGGGCTATGGGGGGTAATGGGCCAGCAGCCGCCACGACAGCGACCCCAAGAGGTAATGGGGGGCTATGGGGTTAATAGGGGGCTATGGGGTAATATGGGGTGATATAGGGGGTAATGGGGGTAATGGGCCAGCAGCCGCCACGACAGCGACCCCAAGAGGTGAGTTATGGGGTGATATATGGGGTGATATGGGGGGATATGGGGTGATATGGGGGGATATAGGGGGTAATGGGCCAGCAGCCGCCACGACAGCGACCCCAAGAGGTGGGTTATATAGGGGGTAATATGGGGTTAATATAGGGGGATATGGGGTAATATGGGGGGCTATGGGGTGATATAGGGGGTAATGGGCCAGCAGCCGCCACGACAGCGACCCCAAGAGGTAATGGGGGGCTATGGGGGGATATGGGGTAATATGGGGTAATATGGGGGGTAATGGGGGGCTATGGGGGGTAATGGGCCAGCAGCCGCCACGACAGCGACCCCAAGAGGTGAGTTATGGGGTGATATGGGGGGCTATGGGGTAATATAGGGGAATATGGGGTAATATGGGGGGATATGGGGGGCTATGGGGTAATATAGGGGGGTAATGGGGGTAATGGGCCAGCAGCCGCCACGACAGCGACCCCAAGAGGTAATGGGGGGCTATGGGGTGATATATGGGGTAATATGGGATAATATGGGGTAATATGGAAGGTAATGGGGTAATATAGGGGATAATGGGCCAGCAGCCGCCACGACAGCGACCCCAAGAGGTGAGTTATGGGGTGATATATGGGGGGCGGCTATGGGGGGATATAGGGGGTAATGGGGGGCTATGGGGCGTAATGGGCCAGCAGCCGCCACGACAGCGACCCCAAGAGGTGAGTTATGGGGTGATATATGGGGTAATATGGGGGGCTATGGGGTAATATGGGGGGCTATGGGGGGTAATGGGGTAATATGGGGGGCTATGGGGTAATATAGGGGGTAATGGGGGTAATGGGCCAGCAGCTGCCACGACAGCGACCCCAAGAGGTGAGTTATGGGGTGATATATGGGGTAATATGGGGGGATATGGGGTAATATGGGGGGCTATGGGGTGATATAGGGGGTAATGGGCCAGCAGCCGCCACGACAGCGACCCCAAGAGGTGGGTTATGGGGTGATATGGGGGTGTATAGGGGAATATGGGGGGATATGGGGGGTAATGGGGGGCTATGGGGGGTAATGGGCCAGCAGCCGCCACGACAGCGACCCCAAGAGGTAATGGGGGGCTATGGGGTGATATATGGGGGGTAATGGGGGGATATGGGGGGCTATGGGGGGCTATGGGGTGATATAGGGGAATATGGGGTAATATAGGGGGTAATGGGGGTAATGGGCCAGCAGCCGCCACGACAGCGACCCCAAGAGGTGAGTTATATAGGGGGATATGGGGGGTAATGGGGGGTAATGGGGGGCTATGGGGTAATATGGGGGGTAATGGGGGGCTATGGGGGGTAATGGGCCAGCAGCCGCCACGACAGCGACCCCAAGAGGTGGGTTATGGGGTTAATATAGGGGAATATGCGGTAATGGGGTATATGGGGGTAATATAGGGGTAATGGGGTAATATGGGGGGTAATGGGCCAGCAGCCGCCACGACAGCGACCCAAAGAGGTGGGTTATGGGGTGATATAATGGGGTGTTATGGGGGGATATGGGGTAATATGGGGTGATATAGGGGGTAATGGGGGTAATGGGCCAGCAGCCACCACGACATCGACCCCAAGAGGTGGGTTATAGGGGAATATGGGGGGTAATGGGGGTTAATGGGGGGCTATGGGGGTAATGGGACCCCATGAGGTGGGATATGGGGGAATGGGGGGCTATGGGGAGAGCTGTATGGCTCTCTGTGGGGCTGTATGGCTCTCTATGGGGCTGTATGGCTCTCTATGGCTCTCTATGGGTCTCTATGGGTCCCTATGGGTCTCTATGGGTCCCTATGGGTTTCTATGGGTCTGTGTTGCAGTTCCGATGCGTCAGCCACAGCCCCTCCACCATGGGGCTGTATGGCTCTCTATGGGTCTCTATGGGTCTCTATGGGTCCCTATGGCTCTCTATGGGTCTCTATGGGGCAGCTATGGGTCTGATGTTCCCCCAGTTCCGATGCATCAGCCGCAGCCCCGCCACCATGGGGCTGTATGGCTCTCTATGGGTCCCTATGGCTCCCTATGGGTCTCTATGGGTCTCTGTGGGTCTCTATGGGTCTCTATGGGGCAGCTATGGGGCAGCTATGGGTCTGATGTTCCCCCAGTTCCGATGCATCAGCCGCAGCCCCGCCGCCATGGGGCTGTATGGCTCTCTATGGGTCTCTATGGCTCTCTATGGGTCTCTATGGCTCTCTATGGGTCTCTATGGGGCAGCTATGGGTCTCTATGGGTCTGTGTTGCAGTTCCGATGCATCAGCCGCAGCCCCGCCGCCATGGGGCTGTATGGCTCTCTATGGGTCTCTATGGCTCTCTATGGGTCTCTATGGCTCTCTATGGGTCTCTATGGGGCAGCTATGGGTCTCTATGGGTCTGTGTTGCAGTTCCGATGCATCAGCCGCAGCCCCGCCGCCATGGGGCTGTATGGCTCTCTATGGGTCTCTATGGGTCTCTATGGGTCTCTATGGGTCTCTATGGGTCTCTATGGGTCTCTATGGGTCTCTATGGCTCTCTATGGCTCTCTATGGGTCTCTATGGGTCTCTATGGGTCTCTATGGGTCTTTATGTCTCTGTATGGGTCTCTATGGGTCTCTATGGGTCTCTATGGCTCTCTATGGCTCTCTATGGCTCTCTATGGGTCTCTATGGGTCTCTATGTCTCTGTATGGGTCTCTATGGGTCTCTATGGGTCCCTATGGGTCTCTATGGGTCCCTATGGGTCTCTATGGGTCTCTATGGGTCTCTATGGGTCCCTATGGGTCCCTATGGGTCCCTATGGGTCTCTATGGGTCTCTATGTGTCTCTATGGGTCTCTATGGGTCCCTATGGGTCTCTATGGGTCTCTATGGGTCCCTATGGGTCCCTATGGGTCCCTATGGGTCCCTATGGGTCCCTATGGGTCCCTATGGGTCTCTATGGGTCTCTATGGGTCCCTATGGCTCTCTATGGCTCTCTATGGCTCTCTATGGGTCCCTATGGGTCTCTATGGCTCTCTATGGGTCTCTATGGGTCCCTATGGGTCCCTATGGGTTTCTATGGGTCTCTATGGCTCTCTATGGGTCTCTATGGGTCTCTATGGGTCCCTATGGGTCTCTATGGGTCTCTATGGGTCCCTATGGCTCTCTATGGCTCTCTATGGCTCTCTATGGGTCCCTATGGGTCTCTATGGGTCCCTATGTGTCTCTATGGGTCCCTATGGGTCCCTATGGCTCTCTATGGGTCCCTATGGGTCTCTATGGGTCCCTATGGGTCCCTATGGGTCCCTATGGGTCTGTTGCAGTTCCGATGCATCAGCCGCAGCCCCGCCGCCGTCGCCGCCGCCGCCGGATTCGCAGCCGCCTGCAGCCACGGGGAAACGGCCACTAACAGAGGTGGGGTATGGGGGGATATGGGGGATATAGGGGGTTATAGGGTATATAGGGGGATATAGGGGGATATAGGGGATATGGGGTTATAGGGGGTATAGGGGGTATGGGGGGATATGGGGGATATAGGGGGTATGGGGGGATATAGGGAGTATGGGGGATTATTGGGGGTATAGGGGGTATGGGGGGGATATGGGGGGTTATAGGGGGTATAGGGGGGTATAGGGGGTATAGGGGGTTATAGGGGGTATAGGGGGTATGGGGCGTATGGGGGTTATAGGGGATTATAGGGGATATAGGGGGTATGGGGGGATATAGGGGGTATGGGGGATATGGGGGGTATAGGGGGATATGGGGGGTATGGGGGGTATGGGGGATATAGGGGGTATGGGGGGATATAGGGGATATAGGGGATATAGGGGGTATAGGGGGTATGGGGGATATGGGGGGTATAGGGGATATAGGGGGTTATAGGGGATATAGGGGGTATGGGGGGATATAGGGGAGATAGGGGATTATTGGGGGTATAGGGGATTATAGGGGATATAGGGGGGTTATAGGGGGTATGGGGGGATATAGGGGATATAGGGGGTATGGGGGGATATAGGGGGTATAGGGGATATAGGGGGTATGGGGGGTATAGGGGGTATGGGGGGATATAGGGGTATGGGGGGATATGGGGGTTATAGGGGATTATAGGGGGTATGGGGGGTATAGGGGATATAGGGGTATAGGGGATATAGGGGGTATGGGGGGATATAGGGGATATAGGGGATATGGGGGGTATAGGGGGTATAGGGGATATAGGGGATATGGGGGGATATAGGGGGTATGGGGGGATATAGGGGGTTATAGGGGATATAGGGGGTTATAGGGGGTATAGGGGGTATGGGGGATATGGGGGGTATAGGGGGTATAGGGGATATAGGGGGATATAGGGGGTATGGGGGGATATAGGGGGATATAGGGGATATAGGGGGTTATAGGGGATATAGGGATATTGGGGGTATAGGGGATATAGGGGGTATGGGGGATATAGGGGGTTATAGGGGATTATAGGGGATATAGGGGGTATGGGGGATTATAGGGGATATAGGGGGTATGGGGGATATAGGGGTATAGGGGATATAGGGGATACAGGGGGTATAGGAGATTATGGGGGGTATAGGGGATATAGGGGGATATAGGGGATATGGGGGATATGGGGGATATAGGGGATATAGGGGGTTATAGGGGATATAGGGGGTATGGGGGGATATAGGGGATATGGGGGATATAGGGGGTGATGGGGGATATGGGGGGGTATAGGGGGTATAGGGGATATAGGGGGTATGGGGGGATATAGGGGTTATGGGGGATATGGGGGATATAGGGGTTATGGGGGGATATGGGGTGATGGGGATATGGGGGGGATATAGGGGGTATAGGGGATATAGGGGGTATGGGGGGATATAGGGGATATGGGGGGATATAGGGGATATGGGGGGATATAGGGGGTATGGGGGATATAGGGGATATGGGGGATATGGGGATATAGGGGATATAGGGGGTATGGGGGGATAATAGGGGATATGGGGGATATAGGGGATATGGGGGGTATAGGGGTAGGGTTATAGGGGTATGGGGGGATATAGGGGATATAGGGGGTTATGGGGGATATAGGGGTTATGGGGGATATATGGGATTGCAAACCCCCTCCTACCCCCCCCCCGACCCCCCCCCCCCGCAGCGCCCGGCGCGGCAAAATCGTGGGCTCAGGCCAGCGCAACCCCGGGGCACACGGAGACGGTGAGAAAACCCCATAACCTGCCCCCATACCTACAGCTGCCCCATAGACAGACACCCCATAGTAATAGCTGCCCCATAGACACCCCCATGGGGCACACGGAGACGGTGAGGAAACCCCATAGACTGCCCCATAACTACAGCTGCCCCATAGACAGACACCCCATAGACACCCCATAGACACAGCTGCCCCATAGACAGACACCCCATAGTAATAGCTGCCCCATAGACACCCCATGGGGCACACGGAGACGGTGAGGAAACCCCATAGACTGCCCCATAACTACAGCTGCCCCATAGACAGACACCCCATAGACACAGCTGCCCCATAGACACAGCTGCCCCATAGACACCCCATAGATACAGCCGCCCCATAGACACCCCATAGACACAGCCACCCCATAGACACCCCACGGGGCACACGGAGACGGTGAGGAAACCCCATAGACTGCCCCATAACTACAGCTGCCCCATAGACACAGCTGCCCCATAGACACAGCCACCCCATAGACACAGCCACCCCATAGACACAGCCACCCCATAGGCACAGCCACCCCATAGACACAGCTGCCCCATAGCCACAGCTGCCCCATAGCTGCCCTATAGCCACAGCCGCCCCATAGCCACAGCCGCCCCATAGCCACCCTATAGCCACAGCTGCCCCATAGCCACAGCCGCCCCATAGCTGCCCTATAGCCACAGCTGCCCCATAGCCGCCCTATAGCCACAGCTGCCCCATAGCTGCCCTATAGCCACAGCTGCCCCATAACCACAGCCACCCCATAGACACAGCTGCCCCATAGCCGCCCTATAGCCACAGCTGCCCCATAACCACAGCTGCCCCATAGCCGCCCTATAGCCACAGCCGCCCCATAGCCGCCCTATAGCCACAGCCGCCCCATAACCACAGCTGCCCCATAGCCACAGCCGCCCCATAGCCGCCCTATAGCCACAGCTGCCCCATAACCACAGCTGCCCCATAGCCGCCCTATAGCCACAGCCGCCCCATAGCCACAGCCGCCCCATAACCACAGCCACCCCATAACCACAGCTGCCCTATAGCCACAGCCGCCCCATAGCCACCCTATAGCCACAGCTGCCCCATAGCTGCCCTATAGCCACAGCTGCCCCATAACCACAGCTGCCCTATAGCCACAGCTGCCCCATAACCACAGCTGCCCCATAGCCGCCCTATAGCCACAGCTGCCCCATAGCCGCCCTATAGCCACAGCTGCCCCATAGCCGCCCTATAGCCACAGCTGCCCCACAGCTGCCCTATAGCCACAGCTGCCCATAGCTGCCCCATAACCACAGCTGCCCCATAGCCGCCCTATAACCACAGCTGCCCCATAGCCGCCCTATAGCAGCACCTTGCGGTATTAATTAGTTAATTAACAGTAATTAATTAATACAGGCCGTGCCCCCCCCCCCCTCCCGGGCCGCTTCTGTGTCGAGGAATTTCCCAGCCTTACGGCGGCCGGAGACCAGGAGAAAAGAGAGAAAGAGCCGGAAAACTGCGCAGGGTCAATTGGGCCCGGACACAGCCACCGCCACAGCGGTAACTAATTAACGTTAATTAATTAACACTAATTAATAACACTCATTAATAGCGCTCATTAATCAAGGAGACAGCCTGGGCCAGCACCCACATTGACCACGCCCCCTTTAAGCCCCGCCCCCTTGACTCCTTTAAGCCCCGCCCCCTTTAACTCCTTTAAGCCCCGCCCATTTGCCCCATTTAAGCCCCGCCCCCATTTAAGCCCCGCCCCCTTTAAGCCCCGCCCATCGACTCCTTTAAGCCCCGCCCCCTTGACTCCTTCGATCCCCACCCCCATATAAGCCCCGCCCCCATGACTCCTTTAAGCCACGCCCCTTTAACTCCATTTAGCCCCGCCCCCATTTAAGCCCCACCCCCTTTAAGCCCCGCCCCTTTATCTCATTCAAGCTCCCTTTTAGCCCCGCCCCCTAACTCTCTTTAGCCCCGCCCCTTTAAGCCCCGCCCCGTTTAAGTCCCACTCTAAACCCCGCCCCCTTTAAGCCACGCCCATTTAACTCACTTCAGCCCCGCCCCCATTTAAGCCCCGCCCCCTTAAGTCTCACTCTAAGCCCCGCCCCCTTTAACTCCTTTAAGCCCCGCCCCTTTAACTCCCATTAGCCCCGCCCCTTTTAAGCCCTGCCCCTTTGACTCCTTTAAGCCCCACCCCTTTGACTCCCTTTAGCCCCGCCCCCTTTAAGCCCCGCCCCTTTGACTCCTTTAAGCCCCGCCCCCTCAAAGCCCCGCCCCTTTGACTCCCTTTAGCCCCGCCCCCTTTAAAGCCCCGCCCCTTTGACTCCTTTAAGCCCCGCCCCCCTTAACCCATACCCCTTTATTGGCCCCATTAAGCCACGCCCCCTTTAAGCCCCGCCCCTTTATCCCTTTTAGCTCCGCCCTTCTAAGTCTCACTCGCTTTAAGCCCCGCCCCCTTTAAGCCCCACTTCTTTGACCCCTTTAAGCCCCGCCCCTTTAACTCCATTTAGCCCCGCCCCCATTTAAGCCCCGCCCACTTTAAGCCCCGCCCCCTTTAACTCCCTTTAGCCCCGCCCCTTTTAAGCCCCGCCCCTTTGACTCCTTTAAGCCCCGCCCCTTTGACTCCTATAAGCCCCGCCCCTTTTAAGCCCCGCCCATTTGACCCCTTTAAGCCCCGCCCCTTTAACTCCCTTTAGCCCCGCCCCCTTTTAAGCCACACCCCTTCACCTCATTCAAGCCCCCTTTAAGCTCCGCCCCCTATCTTAAGCCCCGCCCCTTTTAATCCCCGCCTCCCTTTAGCCCCGCCCCTTTGACTCCTTTAAGCCCCGCCCCCTTTGACTCCCTTTAGCCCCGCCCCTTATAAGCCCCGCCCCTTTGACTCCTTTAAGCCCCACCCCATTTAAGCCACGCCCCTTTGACTCCTTTAAGCCCCGCCCCATTTAAGCCCCGCCCATTTGACACCTTTAAGCCCCGCCCCATTTAAGCCCTGCCCCTTTGGCTTCTTTAAGCCCCACCCCCATCTAAGCCCCGCCCCTTTACCCTTTAAGCCCCGCCCCCTTCAACTCCTTTTAGCCACGCCCCCATTTAAGCCACGCCCCCTTTTAGCTCTGTCCCTTTAAGTCCCACTCTAAGCTTCGCCCCCTTTAAGCCCCGCCCCCTTTAAAGCCCCGCCCCTTTATCCCTTTTTGCTCCGCCCCCTTTTAAGTCTCACTTGGTTTAAGCCCCGCCCCCTTTAACTCCCTTTAACCCCGACCCCTTTAAGTCTCACTCTAAGCCCCGCCCCCTTTAAGTCTCACTTTAAGCCCCGCCCCCTTTAAGCCTCACCCTAAGCCCCGCCCCTTTGGCTCCTTTAAGCCCCGCCCCTTTCCTCCTTAAGCCCCACCCCCTTTAAGCCCCGCCCCCTTTACCCCATTTAAGCCCCGCCCCTTTCCTTTTTAAGCCCCACCCCCTTTAACTCTAAGCCCCGCCTCCTTTACCCCGTTTAAGCCCCGCCCCTTTCCTCCTTAAGCCCCACCCCTTTAAGCCCTGCCCTCTTTAAGCCCCGCCCCCTTCAAGTCTCCAAGCCCCGCCCCCTTTACCCCATTTAAGCCTTGTCCCTTTCCTCCTTAAGCCCTGCCCTCTTTAAGCCCCGCCCCCTTTAAGTCTCTAAGCCCCGCCCCCTTTACCCCGTTTAAGCCCCGCCCCTTTCCTCTCTAAGCCCCGCCCCCTTTACCCCGTTTAAGCCCCGCCCATTCCCTCCTTAAGCCCCGCCCTCTTTAAGCCCCGCCCTCTTTAAGCCCTGCCCCCTTTAAGTCTCTAAGCCCCGCCCCCTTTACCCCATTTAATCCCTGCCCCTTTCCCCCCCTTTAAGCCCCGCCCTCTTTAAGCCCCGCCTCCTTTAAGTCTCTAAGCCCCGCCCCCGTTATCCCGTTTAAGCCCCGCCCCTTTCCTACTTAAGCCCCGCCCCCTTTGAGCCCCGCCCCTTCAAGTCTCTAAGCCCCGCCCCCTTTACCCCGTTTAAGCCCCGCCCCCTTTAAGCCCCGCCCCCTTAAAGTCTCTAAGCCCCGCCCCTTTCCTCCTTAAGCCCCGCCCCCTTTAAGTCTCTAAGCCCCGCCCCCTTTACCCCCTTAAGCCCCGCCCCTTTCCCCTTTAAGCCCCGCCCCCTCTAAGCCCCGCCCCCGTGTGATTTAACCCTTTCATTCCCAGGGCTGAGCTGGCGGGAGGGTGGTGGGCGCGACCCTGAGCCGCCCCCCGCATCAATGGGGGGGGCAGCGCCGCCCCCCCCCCGACACCCCCCCACTTCCCCCCATACAGAGCCATGGTGCCGCCATTCGTGAGTGACCCACAACTAAGGGGGGATATGGGGGGCTGACCCATAAGTGGGGGGCTGACCCATAAGTGGGGGGGGATATGGGGGTCTGACCCATAAGTGGGGGGAGATATGGGGGTCTGACCCATAAGTGGGGGGGATATGGGGGTCTGACCCATAAGTGGGGGGGGATATGGGGGTCTGACCCATAAGTGGGGGTTTGACCCATAAGTGGGGGGAGATATGGGGGTCTGACCCATAAGTGGGGGGAGATATGGGGGTCTGACCCATAAGTGGGGGGAGATATGGGGGTCTGACCCATAAGTGGGGGGGGATATGGGGGTCTGACCCATAAGTGGGGGGGGATATGGGGGTTTGACCCATAAGTGGGGGGAGATATGGGGGTCTGACCCATAAGTGGGGGGGATATGGGGGTCTGACCCATAAGTGGGGGGGGATATGGGGGTCTGACCCATAAGTGGGGGTTTGACCCATAAGTGGGGGGAGATATGGGGGTCTGACCCATAAGTGGGGGGAGATATGGGGGTCTGACCCATAAGTGGGGGGAGATATGGGGGTCTGACCCATAAGTGGGGGGGGATATGGGGGTCTGACCCATAAGTGGGGGGGGATATGGGGGTTTGACCCATAAGTGGGGGGAGATATGGGGGTCTGACCCATAAGTGGGGGGATATGGGGGTCTGACCCATAAGTGGGGGGGGATATGGGGGTCTGACCCATAAGTGGGGGTTTGACCCATAAGTGGGGGGAGATATGGGGGTCTGACCCATAAGTGGGGGGAGATATGGGGGTCTGACCCATAAGTGGGGGGAGATATGGGGGTCTGACCCATAAGTGGGGGGGGATATGGGGGTCTGACCCATAAGTGGGGGGAGATATGGGGGTCTGACCCATAATTGGGGGGGGATATGGGGGTCTGACCCATAAGTGGGGGTCTGACCCATAAGTGGGGGGGGATATGGGGGTCTGACCCATAAGTGGGGGGGGATATGGGGGTCTGACCCGTAAGTGGGGGGGATATGGGGGGCTGACCCATAAGTGGGGGGTGACCCATAAGTGGGGGGCTGACCCATAAGTGGGGGGGGATATGGGGGGCTGACCCATAAGTGGGGGGGGATATGGGGGGCTGACCCATAAGTGGGGGGAGATATGGGGGTCTGACCCATAAGTGGGGGGGGATATGGGGGGCTGACCCATAAGTGGGGGGGGATATGGGGGTCTGACCCATAATTGGGGGGGGATATGGGGGTCTGACCCATAAGTGGGGGGGGATATGGGGGGCTGACCCATAAGTGGGGGGCTGACCCATAATTGGGGGGGGATATGGGGGGCTGACCCATAAGTGGGGGGAGATATGGGGGGCTGACCCATAATTGGGGGGGGATATGGGGGGCTGACCCATAAGTGGGGGGGGATATGGGGGGCTGACCCATAAGTGGGGGGCTGACCCATAAGTGGGGGGGGATATGGGGGTCTGACCCATAAGTGGGGGGGGATATGGGGGTCTGACCCATAAGTGGGGGGGGATATGGGGGTCTGACCCATAAGTGGGGGGGGATATGGGGGTCTGACCCATAAGTGGGGGGAGATATGGGGGTCTGACCCATAAGTGGGGGGGGATATGGGGGTCTGACCCATAAGTGGGGGGCTGACCCATAAGTGGGGGGGGATATGGGGGTCTGACCCATAAGTGGGGGGGGATATGGGGGTCTGACCCATAAGTGGGGGGGGATATGGGGGTCTGACCCATAAGTGGGGGGAGATATGGGGGTCTGACCCATAAGTGGGGGGAGATATGGGGGTCTGACCCATAAGTGGGGGGCTGACCCATAAGTGGGGGGGGATATGGGGGTCTGACCCATAAGTGGGGGGGGATATGGGGGGTCTGACCCATAAGTGGGGGGGGATATGGGGGTCTGACCCATAAGTGGGGGTCTGACCCATAAGTGGGGGGGGATATGGGGGTCTGACCCATAAGTGGGGTCTGACCCATAAGTGGGGGGAGATATGGGGGTCTGACCCATAAGTGGGGGGAGATATGGGGGTCTGACCCATAAGTGGGGGGGATATGGGGGTCTGACCCATAAGTGGGGGGGGGGATATGGGGGTCTGACCCATAAGTGGGGGGAGATATGGGGGTCTGACCCATAAGTGGGGGGAGATATGGGGGTCTGACCCATAAGTGGGGGGGGATATGGGGGTCTGACCCATAAGTGGGGGGGGATATGGGGGTCTGACCCATAAGTGGGGGGGGATATGGGGGGCTGACCCATAAGTGGGGTTGGGGGCTGACCCACAAGTGGGGGGCTGACCCACAAGTGGGGGGCTGACCCATAAGTGGGGGTCTGACCCATAAGTGGGGGGTGACCCATCAGTGGGGGGGGATATGGGGGGCTGACCCATAAGTGGGGGGCTGACCCATAAGTGGGGGGTGACCCACAAGTGGGGGTCTGACCCATAAGTGGGGGGCTGACCCACAAGTGGGGGGCTGACCCATAAGTGGGGGGGACCCATAACTGGGGGGAGGGGTTTGTGACCCATAAGTGGGGGGGATATGACCCATAAGTGGGGTTGGGGGGTCTGACCCATAAGTCGGGGGGTCTGACCCATAAATGGGGGGGTCTGACCCATAAGTGGGGGGGGATATGGGGGTCTGACCCATAAGTGGGGGGTGAAATGGGGGACTGACCCATAAGTGGGGTTGGGGGTCTGACCCATAAGTGGGGGTTGGGGGGCTGACCCATAAGTGGGGGGGATATGACCCATAAATGGGGTTAGGGGGCTGCCCCATAAGTGGGGGTGACCCACAAGTGGGGGGTGAAATTGGGGGCTGCCCCATAAGTGGAGGGGGATATGACCCATAAGTGGGGGGGAAGGTTGGGCTGCCCCATAAGTGGGGGGTGAAGCTGCCCCATAAGTGAGGGAGGAGCTGCCCTATAAGTGTGGGGTTAAGGGGGGTCTAATGCTGCCCTATAGTTGTGGGGCTGATGTTGGGGGTCCCATCACCCCCCACACTTATGGGTCCGTGCCCCCCAGGTTTACCCCCCATATCTGCCGTTCCCGCCGCCCTATGGGGCCGCACCGGGGCCCTTCCGCTACCCCACGGCTGAGCCACACAGGTGGGATATGGGGTGGGCTATGGGGTGGGTTATGGGGGGTTATGGGGTGGGTTATGGGGGGGGTTATAGGAGACTATGGGGGGCTATGGGGTGGGTTATGGGGGGTTATGGGGTGTTATGGGGAGTTATGGGGGGCTATAGGGGGCTATGGGGTGGGATATGGGGGCTATGGGGGGTTATGGGGTGGGTTATGGGGTGTTAAGGGGGGTTATAGGGGGTTATGGGGGGCTATAGGGGGCTATGGGGTGGGTTATGGGGGGTTATGGGGGGCTATGGGGTGGGTTATGGGGGGATATAGGGGGTATGGGGGGCTATGGGGTGGGTTATGGGGTGTTAAGGGGGGTTATGGGGGGCTATAGGGGGCTATGGGGTGGGTTATGGGGTGTTATGGGGGGTTATAGGGGGTTATGGGGGGTTATGGGGGGATATGGGGGGCTATGGGGTGGGTTATGGGGTGTTAAGGGGGGTTATGGGGGCTATGGGGGGCTATGGGGTGGGTTATGGGGTGTTAAGGGGGGTTATAGGGGGTTATGGGGGGCTATAGGGGGTTATGGGGTGGGATATGGGGGCTGTGGGGGTGTATGGGGTGGGTTATGGGTGTTATGGGGGGTTATGGGGGCTATAGGGGGCTATGGGGTGGGTTATGGGGTGTTAAGGGGGTTATGGGGGGATATAGGGGGCTATGGGGTGGGTTATGGGGGGTTATGGGGGCTATGGGGGCTATGGGGTGGGTTATGGGGGGATATGGGGTGGGTTATGGGGGGGTATGGGGGTTATGGGGTGCTATGGGGTGGGTTATGGGGTGTTATGGGGGGCTATAGGGGGCTATGGGGTGGGTTATGGGGGGATATGGGGTGGGTTATGGGGGGTTATGGGGTGGGTTATGGGGAGATATTGGAGTTATGGGGGGTTATGGGGTGGGGTATGGGGTGGGTTATGGGGGTTATGGGGTGGGATATGGGGGCTATGGGGGGGTATGGGGTGGGTTATGGGGTGTTATGGGGGGCTATAGGGGGGCTATGGGGTGGGTTATGGGGTGTTAAGGGGGGTTATGGGGGGTTATGGGGTGGGTTATGGGGGGTTATGGGGTGGGTTATGGGGGTTATGGGGTGGGATATGGGGGCTATGGGGGGCTATAGGGGGCTATGGGGTGGGTTATGGGGGGCTATGGGGTGGGTTATGGGGTGTTAAGGGGGGTTATAGGGGGTTATGGGGGGCTATAGGGGGCTATGGGGTAGGTTATGGGGGTTATGGGGGGTTATGGGGGGCTATGGGGTGGGTTATGGGGAGATATTGGGGTTATGGGGGGTTATGGGGTGGGTTATGGGGGGCTATGGGGGGATATGGGGGGCTATGGGGTGGGTTATGGGGTGTTAAGGGGGGTTATGGGGGGATATAGGGGGCTATGGGGTGGGTTATGGGGGGTTGTGGGGGGCTATAGGGGGCTATGGGGTGGGTTATGGGGGGATATGGGGTGGGTTATGGGGGGGTATGGGGGCTTATGGGGGGCTATGGGGGGGTTATGGGGGGCTATGGGGCAGAGCTATGGGGCAGATCTATGGGGTGAATCTATGGGGCAGAGCTATGGGGCAGATCTATGGGGCAGAGCTATGGGGTGAATCTATGGGGTGAATCTATGGGTCAGATCTATGGGGCGGGCCGTGCTGACCCCCTTGTTCCCCCCCAGGCTGCAGCGTCCTCGTGGCCCCCCATTGCGGGGGGGGGAGGTTGTGGGGCGCCCCCCGGTGCTGAAACACGACGAGCTCAAAGAGTTCGATGAGCTGGACACCGACAACGACGACGGATGGGCAGGTGGGGCTGCCCCATAGCGACCCATAGCCGCCCCATAGCGACCCATAGCCACCCCATAGAGACCCATAGTGAGCTATAGCAACTTATAGTAACTCATCACTGCCCCATAGTGACCCATAACTGCCCCATAGCGACCCACAGCAACCCATAACCGCCCCATAACCACCCCATTACTGCCCCATAGCGACACATAGCCACCCCATAGCTGCCCCATAGCGACCCATAGTCACCCCATAACCACCCCATTACTGCCCCATAGCAACCCATAGCGACCCAGAGCCACCCCATAGAGACCCATAGTGAGCTATAGCAATTTATAGTAACTCATCACTGCCCCATAGCGACCCATAGCGACCCATAGCCGCCCCATAGCGACCCATAGCCACCCCATAACCGCCCCATAACCACCCCATTACTGCCCCATAGCGACCCATAGCAACCCGGAACCACCCCATTACTGCCCCATAGCGACCCATAGCGACACACAGCTGACTTGCGGAATCAAACTCTATAATCCAGAGATGGGTTATAAAGCAGGTATGTTTATTCCAGCGTTGCGCAGCGCCGGGTGCAAGGGGGATAGCTCCTCCAAACTTGCACACCGTAAAGAGAAAAGTGTGTTACAGATATAGGTTAAGCTAATACATAATCAATAGTCTCCTCCTCAGTTTGATTACATATTCATTACATTCCCTATGGCCCCGTTCCCCGCGACCCCATTCCCTCATTCCCCCTGACCCCATTCCCCGCGACCCTTGCCGATGTTTTGGGGTGAAATTCTTCTTCTGTTTTCTTCTTGGTGTTATCTGCTGTTATTGTTCTCCCATGTCGGCATCATCTTGCCCAGGGGGGGATCTAATCCTTCTTGTCAGAGGTCTCCGGACAGTTTCTTCTTATCTTTATTGCCCTCTTCTCTGGCTTTATTTTGACTAAGTGTCTGCAATTCCCCCTTTCCCTGAACTTTTAAATGTACAGTTACCCTTTGTCTTGGTTTCTGTAAAGTTCCCCTTTCCCTTTCTATAGCACAGTGTTACCTTACCACCATTTTGAGGCTTTGCTCACTCTTCAATTCCCCCCTTTTCTTTAATCTAGCAGGCTTTTACCTGCTAGATTCTTAATGGGTCTCAAAATAGGCTCCGCTCTCTACCTTTTGTCTCAGCTCATGTCTCTTCCAAACCTCGTATTCCCTTCCAGTACCTTGGTACAGACACAAAAGACATCTTATATCAACACAAGTAAAACACACCAAGAGTAGCAAGGTGATGCAGGCTAAGAAAAGCTGTTTTAGTCATCCTAAATTTGGCAACTAGTAAGTTTATCCCATGATCCAGAGAAAACTATTCCCCAATCGGTGTTATCCCTGCCTACTCCATGTTGCAATGCATCTTTGGATAAACAGGATATCTCCTTTTGGGTTGTCCATCAAGCATCTGCAGCAGCATCCTCAATTGTTTCTAAGGTTACAGAAATTTTCATACAGTGGTACCCCCCTTTTCTTGGCAGTTCTGTGAACTCAATTTGCCGTTGTTGCCCTGGAAGGCCCTCTCCCATGAAGCCCACTTGTGCCCTGTTCCTGGTACTGGGACTGTACTTTGTAGTGTTGGTTTGCTCAATATATTCTCTTATCTTCCCTTATAACCAATTTCCATAAAATACTAAAGGGCATAATAATGTGTCCATTTGGGCATGCACACATCTGTCAGCTTGCTCTCTTCCTTTCTAAATCATTAATTGGACTCCTGTTCTCTTTAGAATATTTTACAGGTTTTGACTTGGCTTCAGAGATTTTAAGTTTACCGTCTGGAATTGAAGCCCTCTTCAACTGCCTGTTCTGCCACCTGATCTATTATCTTATTTTCTGTTTCCTGTACAGTGTTACATTTCTGATGTCTTTTACAACATATAATAACCATTGGTAGATTTAAATCAGGCTGTTTTTCTTGTGTGTGAGCAATCCTTGCTCTTTTCAGATGGTACTATGAGCGTGTGGCACATATTTAGCATCTGTCCATATGATTAAAGCTCTTGTCAAGGCAGTTATTTCAGTCTTCTGAGGGGAAGTCCCCACAGCTGGTGGTTGTGCTTCGATTACCTGGTCAGTAGCAGTTACTGCATGTCCTGCCTTACAGTCTCCTTGTCTCATAAAACTGCAGCTTCCGGTAAACCAGGTGTCTTCTGCATCTTCTAAGAGTTCGTCCTTCAGGTTCGACTGACCGGCTGGAATGTGCAGCTTCAGTTGATTTAAAGCAGTCATGTAATACTGGTTCTCCGGGAGTTCCGCTAAGGAAAGATACTGGGTTGACAATATTAGTCACAATTATTTCTACATCACCCTGCTCTACCAGGATGGCCTGGTATTTCAGGAATCTTTGGGGTGAGAGCCAATGAACTAATGTCCCCCCTTTTGCCTCCAATACAGTAAACACTGTATGAGATATTAAAACTGGTATCCTTTGGCCCAGTGTAGATTTATGGGCTTCTTGAATATTGAGCACTAGTGCAGCCACTGCCCTCAGGCACCCTGGCCATCCCTTACTCACTTCAAGCTGTTTGAGGTTTACCATCAGTCCGTAGCTGTGTATCCATGGTCAGCACCCTCCTGTCATTCCTGGGAACGTATGGAGTTCCTTGGCAGTTTGCAGCTCATTGGCTTAGCAGATGGCTTCTTTCTTGGCAGTCCTTAAGGTTCAAAGTCCAGCTGTAATTTCTGAGTTATTTGTGCTTTCTGTAAACCAAGAAACTCAGCAAACTCTCAGTCTATTCTACACAGTCCTTTTGTCGCTGTGGCATCCACATGCTCCAGTAAAGTTCCACCCTAGCATGGAGGATCCCAGGTCTCAGGCTCACAAGTTGACCGGTTCTCAAAAATCATTAAGCTGTTCTCACAACCCTGGGTAACACTGTCCAGGTTAACTGAGTCTCTTCTCCCTTTATTAGGGCTTTCCTATTCAAAGGCAAATAACCTTAGGCTTCCTTTAGCCAAACCAGGCAGAAGAGACATCCCTCAAATCCAGAAGGTAAACTCCACCTAGTCATTCCTTAACTTGGTTGATAAAGTGCATGGATTTTCCATTACTGAGTGTATCCATTCAACAATTCCATTACTTGTCCTCATGTCTTCTACCAAACTATCGAAAATTTAGCAAATTGGCAAAACTGGAGTTTTGTACTTGGATTCCCATTCAATTAGTAATTCAAACTCAAAAAATTATCTATTATTTCTTTTATCCTTCTACATTCACATATCCTCAAAGGGCATCACTTTACCCTGAGTGGGTGAGCTCTTGCTTTTAACTTAATTTTTGGCCCTGATGCCCACACCCCTAAGTGTGTCTTATTTGAGATTGCTGTGGCTCCTGGGGGTATAACATTGTTTTTCCCAGTTTGTGTTAATAGTCAGACTTACAATTCTTAATCAGCCAATATTGTTTGACCCTTAGCTCCAGTTTTATTAAATTTCTTGCCAGGGTAACCTGACAGGTACAAGAATTCCTGTATTCCTACTTGTTTTCTTAGTTTATATTTAATTAATTCCAAAAGTAAGCCTTTTCTTGTTGGGCAGTAGCACCTACTAATGTTACAAAACCATCTATGGGTAGTAAGAAGCTCCCATATCCATCAGAAAATGAACTACTTTATCCTGCTTCCTTAGCTGCAGTTTCATCGGTGTATCTGCTAGGGTAAACTTCCCAAGTTCTCATTGTTCAGCTCTGCAATCAGAGACAATTCCTTCTCACTCAGCTTGGTCAGATTTCTCTACCAGTGTCCCACTGCAGTTTGTACACTGCTTTCATTCCAGCGGAGCAGAGCCCTCCCTGGGCTCTTCAAGCCTCCCTCCCCTTTCCTCGTGGGGGATCCCTGGGTCCTATGGCCCTACTCTAGCACCACAACAGTAACAGCTGTTATTATTCTCAATTCCCTGAACATCTCTGATTCTCAATCAGGTGTTTGTTTTGTTATTTGTTGTTGTTGTTGTTGTTGTTTGTTTGTTTTCTTCTTATTGTACACCTCTCTTCAGACCTGACATCCCTGTTTTTATCTTTGCCTTCCTCAACCTTTGTCCTTCCCAAACTTTCTCACTTTCTAAACTCTAATCATTACATTTCACCTCCCCTCCAGAGCCATCCAGTGCTGCCCAGATTTCAGATTTCTCAGATCTCTGCACCTGAAGTCTATTCTCACTTCCAGTGCCCTGTCCTCTCCACCTTCCCCTTTGCTGTTTACAGCAGCAGTCTCTGACCCTGGCTCCCTCTCCCACTCTGAGAGTTCTGATTGCAGGGGAACGGTGCGGGGGGGTTGTTCTCATGCCAGCACAGATAAACTCACTTTCTCTTTAACCCTTTTTCCTCTGTACCCTATTCCACTATTTGTACCCTCAGTTACACTTCCACATACCCTCAACTATACTTCCGTATGACATTAACAACTACACTTTCTTATACCAGCAAAACAGTTTGTCCCATTCCCTTCAAAACGCACAAATCAAACAACACAGTTCTTCAGTTTCCATAAACACTCTTACTACCTTATAACTTTCCCTTAGCAATCCATATTGTTCAGTTATACCTCTCGCTACAGAGCCAGCACTGACTGACCCACCTTCCTTACACCTCTTCGCAGGCAGAACACAGTATCACATAAATGGCTTGATACTCATTCCACACAGACATCCCTCTATATGTTCATTGTCCCTATCCTCCAGCTTATACACCAACCACCATTGATTACAATATTTAATCAAGTTTTTCCGACTCAGGGTTTCTCTTGATTTCCCAGCAATATCTCGCCAGTGTGCCAGTATACACCCCAGGGGTGAGCGCGCAGGGACCTCTTTGCTCTGTGATTTTCCCATCGTAACTTAATATAAACCACCGTATTCTTTTATAAGTAAAACCACTTCTGACACAACAGCATTGTTATGACTTATGACCACATACTTTACAACAACCAGTAATTAATAATACAAAATAAACATGTATTAAAACAAAGACAAACAAGTATTGGAGACAACTTTCGCTTCGTCCGTCCCCGGCCGTTTCCCTCGCGGGAGGACGGAACCGCGGGTCGGGACTCCGCACTCGCCCCGCAGCTGTGCTGCGTCTCACTCACACCACACTCACACGACAATTCAAACAGAATTACAATATATCATTTGTTAAGCTTAACCAAAGATGTTAAGAACACCGGTGCTAGTTGTTGACTTAGGTCACCTATATAAACAGCACTGTACGATACCAATTATCCCAGGATTACCCAAATCACCCTGTACCAGAGAGCAGACAAGCTCTGCCCAATTAGCAATCACCTGAATGTGAGCAATAGCTCTTTTACCATGCGTACGACTTACTGGCCCCTTTGTAGGCACTCCCTAGGGAGTCCTAACCCAGCCGGCAACCTAACCTAACCCGTGAGCTCACATCCCTGGGGGGGAGCACGCCGACTCCACTGTGCCCTGCGTAGGACGTCTCCTCACGACTTACGGGTCCCCCATTTCACATACCTGGTCCGCCGATAGATGGTTCTTGTCTGCTCCTGCAGTGATCAGATGAGGGAGGGGAGTCCTTCCGAGAAATCTCGGGGCGCGCCAAAGGCGTCCCCCTTCTCAGCTGGTCCTGCAGCCGAACAGAGAGGGTCCCATCTGGGGTGCCAAATTGACTTGCGGAATCAAACTCTATAATCCAGAGATGGGTTATAAAGCAGGTATGTTTATTCCAGCGTTGCGCAGCGCCGGGTGCAAGGGGGATAGCTCCTCCAAACTTGCACACCGTAAAGAGAAAAGTGTGTTACAGATATAGGTTAAGCTAATACATAATCAATAGTCTCCTCCTCAGTTTGATTACATATTCATTACATTCCCTATGGCCCCGTTCCCCGCGACCCCATTCCCTCATTCCCCCTGACCCCATTCCCCGCGACCCTTGCCGATGTTTTGGGGTGAAATTCTTCTTCTGTTTTCTTCTTGGTGTTATCTGCTGTTATTGTTCTCCCATGTCGGCATCATCTTGCCCGGGGGGGGGATCTAATCCTTCTTGTCAGAGGTCTCCGGACAGTTTCTTCTTATCTTTATTGCCCTCTTCTCTGGCTTTATTTTGACTAAGTGTCTGCAATTCCCCCTTTCCCTGCACTTTTAAATGTACAGTTACCCTTTGTCTTGATTTCTGTGAAGTTCCCCTTTCCCTTTCTATAGCACAGTGTTACCTTACCACCATTTTGAGGCTTTGCTCACTCTTCACAGCGACCCATAACCGCCCCATAGCTGCCCAATAGCGACCCATAACCGCCCCATAACCACCCCATAGCTGCCCCATAGCGACCCATAGCGACCCATAACCACTCCTAACTACCCCATAGCTGCCCCATAGCAACCCATAGCAACACAGAACCACCCCATAACCACCCCATTACTGCCCCATAGCGACCCATAGCGACCCAGAACCACCCCATAGCTGCCCCATAGCGACCCATAGCAACACAGAACCACCCCATAACCACCCCATAGCTGCCCCATAGCCACCCATAACCAACTGCCCCATAGCGACACATAGCCACCCCATAGCCCTGCCCCATAGCTGCCCCATAGCTGCCCCATAGCAGCCGGCTGTGCCCCACAGGAGCCCACGAGGAGGTGGATTACAGCGAGAAGCTGAAGTTCAGTGATGAAGAGGATGGGAGGGAGTCGGACGAGGAGGGGTGAGTGCGACCCATAAGTACGGCCTGCCCCATAAGTGCCTTCAAGTGCCCCGTAAGTGATGTGTGAGCCCCATAAGTGCCTTCAAGTGCCCCATAAGTGCCTTCAGGTGCCCCATAAGTGCCATGTGAGCCCCATAAGTGCTTTGTGTGCCCCATAAGTACCTTTGTGTGCCCCATAAGTACCTGTCGGTGCCCCGTAAGTGCTGTGTGTGCCCCATAAGTGCCTTCAAGTGCCCTATAAGTGCCTTCAGGTGCCCCATAAGTGCTGTGTGTGCCCCAGAAGCGCCTTCAAGTGCCCCATAAGTGCTCTTTAAATGCCGTGTGAGCCCCATAAGTGCTCTGTGAGCCCCATAAGTACCTTCAAGTGCCCCATAAGTGCTTTGTGTGCCCCATAAGTGCTGTGTGAGCCCCGTAAGTGCTCTGTGAGCCCCATAAGTACTTTCAAGTGCCCCATAAGTGCTGTGTGTGCCCCATAATTGCCATGGGGTGCCCCATAAGTGCTCTGTGAGCCCCATAACAACCTTTGTGTGCCCCATAAGTACCTTTCGGTGCCCCATAAGTGCTGTGTGTGCCCCATAAGTGCTTTGTGTGCCCCATAAGTGCTGTGTGTGCCCCATAACAACCTTTGTGTGCCCCATAAGTGCCTTCAAGTGCCCCATAAGTACCTTTTGGTGCCCCATAATTGCCATGTGAGCCCCATAAGTGCCTTCAAGTGCCCCATAAGTGCCTTCAAGTGCCCCATAAGTGCTCTGTGAGCCCCATAAGTACCTTCTAGTGCCCCATAAGTGCCTTCAAGTGCCCCATAACAACCTTTGGGTGCCCCATAAGTGCTCTTTAAATGCCATGTGAGCCCCATAAGTGCTCTGTGAGCCCCATAAGTGCCTTCAAGTGCCCCATAAGTGCCTTCAGGTGCCCCATAAGTGCTGTGTGTGTCCCAGAAGCGCCTTTGTGTGCCCCATATGTGCTTTGGGTGCCCCATAAGTGCTGTGTGTGCCCCATAACAACCTTTGTGTGCCCCATAAGTACCTTCAAGTGCCCCATAAGTGCTGTGTGTGCCCCATAAGTGCTGTGTGAGCCCCATAAGTGTCTTTAAGTGCCCCATAAGTGCCGTTGGGCGCCCCATAACCACATCTCCCTCCCCCCATAGGAAGGAGAACGCCCCCCCCCCCTCTGATGTCCATCCCAGCCCCATGTGTGCCCCATAAGTGCTTTGTGTGCCCCATAAGTGCCGTGGGGCGCCCCATAACCACACATCTCCCCCCCCCATAGGAAGGAGAACACCCCCCCCCCCTCTGATGTCCATTTCAGCCCCACGGAGGAGCCGCCGCCGCCCCCCAAAGCCGCCCCCCCCCCCACGGAGGGTCCCAAAGAGCCGCCCCCCCCCCCCCCAACGGCGAGACCCCCCCCACCACCACCACCACCGCCCCCCAACCGCGGCAGCTGGGCCCAGCCCAACGACTTCCCGGTACGTGGATGGGGGGCAGAGATCTGTGGGGCTGGGGGGGGGGATCTATGGGGCTGGGGGGCGGGGGGGCAGAGATCTATGGGGCTGGGGGGGGGATCTATGGGGCTGGGGGGGGGATCTATGGGGCTGGGGGGGGGACCTATGGGGCTGGGGGGGGGATCTATGGGGCTGGGGGGGGGATCTGTGGGGCTGGGGGGGGGATCTATGGGGCTGGGATGGGGGGGCAGAGATCTATGGGGCTGGGGTGGGGATCTATGGGGCTGGGGGGGGGATCTATGGGGCTGGGGGGGGATCTATGGGGCTGGGATGGGGGATCTATGGGGCTGGGGGGGGGACCTATGGGGCTGGGGGGGGACCTATGGGGCTGGGGGGGGATCTATGGGGCTGGGGGGGGGGATCTGTGGGGCTGGGGGGGGGACCTATGGGGCTGGGGGGGGGATCTATGGGGCTGGGGGGGGATCTATGGGGCTGGGGGGGGGGGGGGGGGTCAGATATGTGGGGCTGGGGGGGGGATCTATGGGGCTGGGGGGGGATCTATGGGGCTGGGGGGGGGATCTATGGGGCTGGGGGGGGGGATCTATGGGGCTGGGGGGGGGGATCTATGGGGCTGGGGGGAAGATCTATGGGGCTGGGGGGGGATCTATGGGGCTGGGGGGGGATCTATGGGGCTGGGGGGGGGACCTATGGGGCTGGGGGGGTGATCTATGGGGCTGGGGGGCAAGAGGGCAGAGCTATGGGGCTGGGGGGGGATCTATGGGGCTGGGGGGAAGATCTATGGGGCTGGGGGGGGGATCTATGGGGCTGGGGGGCGGGGGGGCAGAGATCTATGGGGCTGGGGGGGGATCTATGGGGCTGGGGTGGGGGGGCAGAGATCTGTGGGGCTGGGGGGGGCAGAGATCTATGGGGCTGGGGGGGGGATCTATGGGGCTGGGGGGCGGGGGGGCAGAGATCTATGGGGCTGGGGGGGGATCTATGGGGCTGGGGTGGGGGGGCAGAGATCTGTGGGGCTGGGGGGGGCAGAGATCTATGGGGCTGGGGGGGGGATCTATGGGGCTGGGGGGCGGGGGGGCAGAGATCTATGGGGCTGGGGGGGGGACCTATGGGGCTGGGGGGGGGATCTATGGGGCTGGGGGGCGGGGGGGCAGAGATCTATGGGGCTGGGGTGGGGGGGCAGAGATCTGTGGGGCTGGGGGGGGCAGAGATCTGTGGGGCTGGGGGGGGCAGAGATCTATGGGGCTGGGGGGGGATCTATGGGGCTGGGGTTGGGGGGGCAGAGATCTGTGGGGCTGGGGGGGCAGAGATCTATGGGGCTGGGGGGGGTGTCAGATATGTGGGGCTGGGATGGGGGAATGGGGGGGAGGATGGGGGGGGCAGATCTATGGGGCTTAGGTGGTAATGGGGGGAATGGGGGGGGGAATCTGTGGGGCTGGGATGGGGGGGGAGATCTATGGGGCTGGGGGGGGGAATGGGGACAGATCTATGGGGCTGGGGGGGGGGCAGATGTGTGGGGCTGGGGGGGGTGGGTTGGGGGGCAGAGCTATGGGGCTGGGGGGGGGTGGAGCAGAGCTATGGGGCTGAGGTGGGAATGGGGGGAATGGGGGGGAGGATCTGTGCGGCTGGGGGGGGGATCTATGGGGCTGGGATAGGGATATATATGGGGCTGGTGGGGGGGGGAGATGGGGGGGACCAGATCTATGGGGCTGGGATGGGGGGGGAGATCTATGGGGCTGAGGTGAGGGGGGAAATGGGGGGGGGGCAGAGCTATGGGGCTGGGATGGGGGGGGCAAATATGTGGGGCTGGGGTGGAGGGGGGCGGCAGATCTATGGGGCTGGGATGGGGATATATGGGGCTGGGATGGAGGGGGGGCAGATATGTGGGGCTGAGGTGGTAATGGGGGGGGATTTGTGGGGCTGGGATGGGGATCTGTGGGGCTGGGGTGGAGGGGGGGAGATGGGGCAGATCTATGGGGTGGGGGGGGGGCACAGATATGTGGGGCTGGGGTGGGGATCTATGGGGCTGGGATGGGGGAGAAAGATTGGGAGGTCCAGATCTATGGGGTTTGGATGGGGATCTATGGGGCTGGGATGGGGGGGAATGGGAGGTCCAGATCTATGGGGTTTGGATGGGAGGGGAATGGGGGGTTCAGATCTATGGGGCTGAGGTGGTAATGGAGGGAATGGGGGGGAATCTGTGGGGCTGGGATGGGGGGGGAGATCTATGGGGCTGAAGTGGGGGGGGTGCAGAGCTATGGGACTGGGATGGGGGGGAGCAGATCTATGGGGCTGAGGTGAGGGGGGAAATGGGGGGGGGGCAGAGCTATGGGGCTGGGATGGGGGCGGCAAATATGTGGGGCTGGGGTGGAGGGGGGGGGCAGATCTATGGGGCTGGGATGGGGATATATGGGGCTGGGGGGGGAATGGGGGGGGCAGAGCTATGGGGCTGGGGTGGGGCTGGGGGGAATGGGGGGTGGGATATGTGGGGCACAGCTACGGGGCTGGGGGGGGTAGATCTATGGGGCTGGGGGTGGGGGATGAATGGGGGGTGGGATATGTGGGGCAGAGCTATGGGGCTCGGGGGGGGGCAGATCTATGGGGCTGGGATGGGTGGGGGGGGAGCAGATCTATGGGGCTGGGGGGGGGAGCAGAGCTATGGGGCTGGGATGGGGGGGGCAGAGTGGGGGGCTGGGGTGGGGGGGGAGCAGAGTGGGGGGCTGGGGTGGGGGGGGGGCAGAGTGGGGGGCTGGGATGGGGGAGCAGAGCTATGGGGCTGGGGTGGGGATATATATGGGGCTGGGGGGGGGGGGAGATGGGGGGGACCAGATCTATGGGGCTGGGATGGGGGGGGGCAGATATGGGGCTGGGATGGATGAGCAAATCTATGGGGCTGGGGTGGGGGGAGGCAGATATGTGGGGCTGGGATGGGGATCTATAGGGCTGGGATGGAGGGGGAGAGATGGGAGCAGATCTATGGGGCTGGGGGTCTCTTGGGGGGGACCAGGTGGTCTCTCTATGGTCACTCTATGATCCCGCTCTATGGTCACTCTATGTTCTCTATGGTCTCTCTATGTTCACTATGGTCACTCTATGTCTTCTCTATGGTCTCTATGCTCTCTATGGTCCCTCTATGTTCTCTATGGTCACTCTATGGTCACTCCATGTTCTCTATGGTCTCTATAGTCACTCTATGGTCACTCTATGGTCTCTATAGTCACTCTATGGTCACTCTATGCTCTCTATGGTCACTCTATGGTCACTCCATGTTCTCTATGGTCTCTATAGTCACTCTATGGTCACTCTATGGTCTCTATAGTCACTCTATGGTCACTCTATGCTCTCTATGGTCACTCTATGGTCACTCTACATCCTCTCTATGGTCTCTATGTTCTCTATGGTCACTCTATGGTCTCTATGGTCACTCTACATCCTCTCTATGGTCTCTACGTTCTCTATGGTCACTCTGTGTTCTCTATGGTCACTCTATGGTCCCTATAGTCACTCTATGGTCACTCTATGCTCTCTATGGTCACTCTATGGTCACTCTACATCCTCTCTATGATCTCTATGGTCTCTCTGTGGTCACTCTACGTCCTCTCTATGGTCTCTCTGTTCTCTATGGTAACTCTATGTTCTCTATGGTCACTCTATGGTCACTCTATGTCCTCTCTATGTCCTCTATGGTAACTCTATGCTCTCTATACAGACTCTCTGGTCTCTCTATGTGACTCTATGGTCTCCCTATGATCTCTATAGTCACTCTATGCTCTCTATAGTCACTCTATGGTCACTCTACGTCCTCTCTATGGTCTCTATGTTCTCTATGGTCACTCTATGCTCTCTATGGTCACTCTATGGTCACTCTACATCCTCTCTATGGTCTCTATGTTCTCTATGGTCACTCTATGGTCTCTATAGTCACTCTATGGTCACTCTATGTTCTCTATGGTCACTCTACATCCTCTCTATGATCTCTATGGTCACTCTATGGTCACTCTATGTCCTCTCTATGGTCTCTCTGTTCTCTATGGTAACTCTATGCTCTCTATGGTCACTCCACATCCTCTCTATGGTCTCTACGTTCTCTATGGTCACTCTATGCTCTCTATGGTCACTCTATAGTCCCTCTATGTAACTCTATGGTCTCTATAGTCACTCTATGGTCACTCTATGCTCTCTATGGTCTCTATAGTCACTCTATGGTCACTCTATGGTCTCTATAGTCACTCTATGGTCTCTATAGTCACTCTATGTCCTCTCTATGCTCTCTATGGTCACTCTATGGTCACTCTATGGTCACTGTACATCCTCTCTATGGTCACTCTATGTTCTCTATGGTCACTCTATGGTCCCTCTCTATGGTCTCTATGGTCTCTCTATGTTCTCTATGGTCTCTATGTTCTCTATGGTCTCTCTATGTTCTCTATGGTCCTACTCTATGATCTCTGTGGTCACTCTATGGTCTCTATCCTGACTCTATGGTCTCTATGGTCACTCTATGGTCACTCTATGGTCTCTATAGTCACTCTATGGTCACTCTATGCTCTCTATGGTCACTCTATGGTCTCTATAGTCACTCTATGGTCACTCTATGGTCACTCTATGTTCTCTATGGTCACTCTATGGTCACTCTATGGTCACTCTATGCTCTCTATGGTCACTCTATGGTCACTCTATGTCCTCTCTATGGTCTCTATGTTCTCTATGGTCACTCTATACTCTCTCTGGTGACTCTATGGTCACTGTGTCCTCTCTATGTTCTCTATGGTCACTCTATGGTCACTCTGTAGTCTCTATCCTGACTCTATGGTCACTCTATGTCCTCCCTATGCTCTCTATGGTCACTCTCTGGTCACTCTACGTCCTCTCTATGGTCTCTGTGTTCTCTATGGTCACTCTATGGTCTCTATAGTCACTCTATGGTCACTCTATGCTCTCTGTAGTCACTCTATGGTCACTCTATGGTCTCTATAGTCACTCTATGGTCACTCTATGTTCTCTATGGTCACTCTATGGTCACTCTATGCTCTCTATGGTCACTCTACATCCTCCCTATGCTCTCTATGGTCACTCTATGGTCACTCTACGTCCTCTCTATGGTCTCTATGTTCTCTATGGTCACTCTATGCTCTCTATGGTCACTCTATGGTCACTCTATGCTCTCTATGGTCTCTTATGTTCTCTATGGTCTCTATGGTCACTCTATGGTCCCTATAGTCACTCTATGGTCACTCTATGGTCCCTCTCTATGGTCTCTATGTCCTCCATGGTCACTCTATGGTCACTCTACATCCTCTCTTTGTACTCTATGGTCACTCTATGGTCTCTCTGGTCTCTCTATGTTCTCTCTATGGTCTCTATCCCAACTCTAAGATCTCTATGGTCCCTCTCTATGATCTCTATAAGCTCTCTATGTTCTCTATGGTCACTCTATGGTCACTCTCTGTTCTCTTTAAGGTCTCTATGATCTCTCTGGTCTCTCTATGTGACTCTATGGTCACTCTATGGTCTCTATACTGACTCTGGTCACTCTATGGTCACTCTATGGTCCCTCTCTATGGTCTCTATGAACTCTATGGTCACTCTACATCCTCTCTATGATCTCTATGGGCACTCTATGGTCTTTATACTGACTCTATGGTCACTCTATGATCTCTATGGTCTCTCTATGTTCTCTATGGTCACTCTACATCCTCTCTATGGTCTCTATGTTCTCTATGGTCACTCTATGATCTCTATGGTCACTCTATGTCCTCTCTATGTTCTCTGTGGTCACTCTATGCTCTCTATGGTCACTCTATGGTCACTCTATGTCCTCTCTATGGTCTCTATGCTCTCTATGGTCACTCTATGTCCTCTCTATGATCTCTATGGTCACTCTATGGTCACTGTACATCCTCTCTATGGTCTCTCTGTTCTCTATGGTCACTCTATGGTCACTCTATGATCTCTATGGTCACTCTACGTCCTCTCTATGGTCTCTCTGTTCTCTATGGTAACTCTATGCTCTCTATGGTCACTCTATGGTCCCTATAGTCACTCTATGGTCACTCTATGCTCTCTATGGTCACTCTATGCTCTCTATGGTCACTCTATGGTCACTCTATGCTCTCTATGGTCACTCTATGTTCTCTATAGTCACTCTATGGTCACTCTATGGTCCCTCTCTATGGTTTCTGTGCTCTCTATGGTCACTCTATGTTCTCTATGGTTACTCTATGGTCACTCTATGTTCTCTATAGTCACTCTATGGTCACTCTATGCTCTCTATGGTCTCTATGTTCTCTATGGTCACTCTATGCTCTCTATGGTCACTCTACATCCTCTCTATGGTCTCTATGTTCTCTATGGTCACTCTATGCTCTCTATGGTCACTCTATGGTCCCTATAGTCACTCTATGGTCACTCTATGGTCCCTCTCTATGGTCTCTATGAACTCCATGGTCACTCTATGGTCACTCTACATCCTCTCTATGATCTCTATGGTCACTCTATGGTCTCTCTGGTCTCTCTATGTTCTCTCTATGGTCTCTATCCCAACTCTAAGATCTCTATGGTCCCTCTCTATGATCTCTATAAGCTCTCTATGTTCTCTATGGTCACTCTATGGTCACTCTCTGTTCTCTTTAAGGTCTCTATGATCTCTCTGGTCTCTCTATGTGACTCTATGGTCACTCTATGGTCTCTATACTGACTCTGGTCACTCTATAGTCACTCTATGGTCCCTCTCTATGGTCTCTATGAACTCTATGGTCACTCTACATCCTCTCTATGATCTCTATGGGCACTCTATGGTCTTTATACTGACTCTATGGTCACTCTATGGTCGCTCTATGGTCACTCTATGATCTCTATGGTCACTCTACATCCTCTCTATGGTCTCTATGTTCTCTATGGTCACTCTATGGTCTCTATAGTCACTCTATGGTCACTCTATGTTCTCTATGGTCACTCTACATCCTCTGTATGCTCTCTATGGTCACTCTATGGTCACTGTGTCCTCTCTCTGGTCACTCTATGCTCTCTATGGTCACTCTATGCTCTCTATAGTCACTCTACATCCTCTCTATGGTCTCTATGTTCTCTATGGTCACTCTATGCTCTCTATGGTCACTCTATGGTCACTCTATGCTCTCTATAGTCACTCTACATCCTCTCTATGGTCTCTATGTTCTCTATGGTCACTCTATGCTCTCTATGGTCACTCTATGGTCACTCTATGTTCTCTATGGTCACTCTCTGTTCTCTATGGTCACTCTATGGGCACTCTATGGTCTCTATAGTCACTCTATGGTCACTCTATGCTCTCTATGGTCACTCTATGGTCTCTATAGTCACTCTATGGTCTCTATAGTCACTCTATGGTCACTCTATGCTCTCTATGGTCACTCTATGGTCACTCTATGTTCTCTATGGTCACTCTATGCTCTCTATGGTCACTCTATGGTCACTCTATGCTCTCTATGGTCACTCTATGGTCACTCTATGCTCTCTATGGTCACTCTATGGTCACTCTATGTTCTCTATGGTCACTCTATGGTCTCTATAGTCACTCTATGGTCACTCTATGCTCTCTATGGTCACTCTATGTCCTCTCTATGGTCTCTACGTTCTCTATGGTCTCTCTGTTCTCTATGGTCACTCTATGCTCTCTATGATCTCTCTGTTCTCTCTATGTGACTCTATGGTATCTGTCCCCATTCAGGACGATGACGAATCATGGCGGCAGCGGCGCCGCCGCAGCTCGGAGGTCTCGTTGGCGGTTGCGCGCGCCCGGCGCCGGCGGGAAGCGGAGGAGCAGCGAATGGCGGAGCAGCGCCGAGCCGCGTGCGCGCTAAAGCTCAAGCGATTGGACGAGCGCCTCTCACGTGACCAAGCGCCCGCTTCTACTTCCGCTTCCGGCT
This sequence comes from Coturnix japonica, assembly GCF_054131305.1. Taxonomy (NCBI): domain Eukaryota; kingdom Metazoa; phylum Chordata; class Aves; order Galliformes; family Phasianidae; genus Coturnix; species Coturnix japonica. The sequence continues at coordinate 4,060 of NW_028189122.1, read as the reverse complement.
CCAACGCCGCCGCAGCTACTTCCGCTTCCGGTTCGTCTGCGGGTGGGCCGGAAGGAGCCCAGCCCGCGACCGGAAGTGCGGGCGAAGCGCTGAAGGGGGGAGACCGGAAGTGCAGCCCCGCCCCCACCGCGGGGGGGGAAGAGGAGGAGAAACAAGATGGCGGCGGTCAGTGGGGGGGGGGGGGGCGGGGTCTATTATGGCGGACTATGGGGGGGGGGGGGGTCTATGGGGGGTCCATTATGGGGGTCTATGGGGGGGGGGGTCCATTGGGGGTCCATTATGGGGGTCTATGGGGGGGGGTCTCCATTATGGGGGTCTATAGGGGTCTATGGAGGGGGGGGGTCCATTATGGGGGTCTATGGGGGGGGGGTCTTCATTATGGGGGTCTATGGGGGGGTCTCTATAGGGGGGGGGCTATGGGGGGTCTCCATTATGGGGGTCTATGGGGGGGGGGTCTCCATTATGGGGGTCTATAGGGGTCTATGGGGGGGGTCTATTGGGGGTCTCTATGGGGGGGTCTCTATGGGGGGGGGGGTCTCCATTATGTGGGTCTATGGGGGGTGGGGTCCATTGGGGGTCTCTATGGGGGGATATGGGGGGGGGGGTCTATTATGGGGGTCTATGGGGGATATGGGGGGGTCTCTATGGGGGGGGGTCCATTGGGACTCTATGGGGGGGGTCCATTGGGGGTCTCTATGGGGGGATATGGGGGGGAGGGGTCCATTATGGGGGTCTATGGGGGGGGTTCATTGGGGGTCTCTATGGGGGTCTATGGGCGGGGGGGTCTCCATTATGGGGGTCTATGGGGGGGGGGTCCATTATAGGGGGATATGGGGGGGGGTCCATTATGAGGGTCTATAGGGGTCTATGGGGGGGGGTCTCTATGGGGGTCCATTGGGGGTCTCTATGGGGGGATATGGGTGGGAGGGGTCCATTATGGGGGTCTATGGGGGGGGGGGGTCCATTATGGGGGTCTATAGGGGTCTATGGAGGGGGGGGTCCATTGGGGGTCTATGGGGGGGGTTTATGGGGGTCTATGGGGGGGGTCTCTGTGGGTGGGGTCTATGGGGGGTCTCCATTATGGGGGTCTATGGGGGGGTGGTCTTCATTATGGGGGTCTATAGGGGTCTATGGAGGGGGGGGGATCCATTATGGGGGTCTATGGGGGGGTCTCTATGGGGGGGGGTCCATTGGGACTCTATGGGGGAGGTTCATTGGGGGTCTCTATGGGGGGATATGGGGGGGGGTCCATTTTCGGGGTCTGTGGGGGGGGTCCATTATGGGGGAGGGTCCATTATAGGGGTCCATTATGGGTGTCTATAGGGGTCTATGGAGGGGGTCCATTATGGGGGTCTATGGGGGGGGTTTATGGGGGTCTATGGGGGGGTCTCTGGTGGGGGGTCTATGGGGGGGATGCATTATGGGGGTCTATGGGGGATATGGGGGGGGGGGTCCATTATGGGGGTCTATGGGGGATATGGGGGGGTTTCTATGGGGGGGGGTCCATTATGGGGGTCTATGGGGGGGTCTATGGGGGGGGGGTTCATTATGGGGGTCTATAGGGGTCTATGGGGGGGGTCTATTGGGGGTCTATGGGGGGGAGGTCCATTGGGGGTCCATTATGGGGGTCTATGGGGGGGGGGGTCCATTATGGGGGTCTATGGGGGGGGGTCTCCATTATGGGGGTCTATGGGGGGGGGTCCATTGGGGGTCTCTATGGGGGGATATGGGGGGGGGTTCATTATGGGGGTCTATGGGGGGGGGTCTCCATTATGGGGGTCTATAGGGGTCTATGGAGGGGGGGGGGTCCATTATGGGGGTCTATGGGGGGGGGGTCTCCATTATGGGGGTCTATGGGGGGGTCTCTATAGGGGGGGGTCTATGGGGGGGTCCATTATGGGGGTCTGTGGGGGATATGGGGGGGTCTCTATGGGGGGGGGTCTATGGGGGGTCTCCATTATGGGGGTCTATGGGGGATATGTGGGGGTCTCTATGGGGGGGGGTCCATTGGGACTCTATGGGGGGGGTCCATTGGGGGTCTCTATGGGGGGATATGGGGGGGGGGTCTCCATTATGGGGGTCTATAGGGGTCTATGGAGTGGGGGGGTCCATTATGGGTGTCTATGGGGGGGGGTCTCCATTATGGGGGTCTATGGGGGGGTCTATGTGGGGGGGGTCCATTATGGGGGTCTATAGGGGTCTATGGGGGGGTCTCTATAGGGGGGGAGTCCATTGGGGGTCTATGGGGGGTTCTATAGGGGGCTATGGTGGGGTTTCTATGGGGGGGGGGGGTCCATTGGGGGTCTCTATGGGGGGATATGGGGGGGAGGGGTCCATTATGGGGGTCTATGGGGGGGTCTCTATAGGGGGGGTCCATTATGGGGGTCTGTGGGGGTCTATGGGGCGGCCTATAGGGGTCTATGGGGGGGAGGTCCATTATGGGGGCCTATGGAGGCAAAGGTCTCCATTATGGGGGTCTATTGGGGGGGGGGTCCATTATGGGGGTCTATGGGGGGGGGTCCATTGGGGGTCTCTATGGGGGGGGTCTCTATGGGGGTCTATGGGGGTGTCTCTATGGGGGGGGGTCCATTGGGGGTCTCTATGGGGGATATAGGGGGGGATTTCTATGGTGGGGGGTCTATTATGGGGGTCTCCATTATGGGGGGATCTCTATGGGGGGGGGGGTCCATTATGGGGGTCTATGGGGGGGTCTCTATGGGGGGGGTCTATTAGGGGCTTCAATTGGGGGGAAGGTCTCTATGGGGGCCCATTGGGGGCATCTATGGGGGGGGTCCATTATGGGGTTGTCTATGGGAGGGGCCATTATGGGGGGCTTCAATGGGGGGGGGGTCTATTGGGGGTCTTTATGGTGGTGTTCTCTATTAGGGGCCCCTTTGGGGGTCACTATGGGGGCTCTATGGGGGGGCTTGAAGTGGGGGGGGGGGGGTCTCATTGTCCCTTATTACCCCCCCCATTCTAACCCCCCCCCCCCTCCCCCTCTCTCCCCCCACAGGCAGCAGCGCCGCCCCCCCCCATCCCCCCCCCCCATCCGAGGAGCAGCCCCCCCCCACTCCCCCCCTCCCCCCCCCCAACAACAACATCCCCGCCCCGTCCCCCCCCCCTCGACGCCCACCCCCCCGTCCTGCAGCCCCAAAAATGGGGGGGGGTCCTTGGGGGCGACCCCTCCCCCCCCGGAGCCCAAAATGGGGCTGACCCCACCTGGGGGGGTGGGGGGGGTCGAAGCTTTGCTGGTGGTCCCGGTGCCCCCCCCCCACACACGGCAGCAGCCCCCACCCCCACCCCCGCCCCCCCCCAACAACAACGCGGGACCGACCCCCCCCCCCACAACGACGTACCCCAAGTACCAGAAGTCGCTGCCCCCCAGGTTCCAGAGGCAGCAGCAGGTGGGGGGGGCACTTGTGGGGCTGGGGGGGGCACTTGTGGGGCTGGGGGGGGCACTTATGGGGCGGGGGGGTACCTATGGGGGGAGCACTTATGGGGTAGGGGGGCACTTATGGGGCTGGGGGGCATTTGTGGGGCAGGGGGGCACTTATGGGGCTGGGGGGGGGGCACTTATGGGGCGGGGGTGCACTTGTGGGGCCGGGGAGGAGCTTATGGGAGGGGGGGTGACCTTATGTGGCGGGGGGGGGCGCTTGTGGGGCAGGGGGGGGGCACTTATGGGGCAGGGGGGGCACTTATGGGGGGGGGTGCTTATGGGGGGTATCTATGGGGGGGGCACTTATGGGGGGTGGGAAATTGGGGGGCTAATCTATGGGGGGGGAGCACTTATGGGCCCCCCCCCATGTTATGAATGAGTCCTTTACCCCCCCATTGTTATGAATGAGTTCATCCCCTCCCATTGTTATGAATGAGTCCTTTCTCCCCCCAATGTTATGAATGAGTTCATCCCCTCCCATTGTTATCAATGAGTTCTTCCCCCCCCCATTGTTATTCATGAATGAGTCCCTTACCCCCCCCCCCCCCCATGTTATGAATGAGTCCTTTCCCCCCCCATAGTTATTAATGATTCCTTTTCTCCCCCCCCATAGTTATTAATGAT